>NC_064851.1:61322939-61583582 GCF_024139225.1 Suncus etruscus | reverse complement strand
GTGCTTAGCCTGCAATTTTTGAGTGCTTAGCGTGAGTATCAAACGGGTGTGGCCCCCCAAAACAAAACAAAAGATAAATGATAGAATGCATTCTCAATTAAAAAAGAAAAAGAAAACAAACAATATGGTGACAATATCCAAAGACAATAGAATTAAGAGTCAGGAAGTGCAGCCCAGGCACCAAGCTAACCCCCAAAGAGAAGTGAGTACAGAGTATCCTAGTATCTACAGTGGTAGGCAACCTTTTTTTCAACTGAGCCAAATTTTACCAAAACCAAGATTGAAATTTATTTTGAGAGCCACACAGGGGCGCACTGACAATGGCTAGGAGCAGAGTCCAGACCCCTGGAGCGGTCACCCGGCACACAGAAGAGTCGCATTAAAAAGTGTAAAGATTTGCATCACCCTGATGATTAGTGATGAGGAGCATTTTTTCATGTGCCTTTTGACTATTAGTATTTCTTTTTTATCAAAGTGTCTGTTCATTTCTTCACCCCATTTTTAGATGGGATTAGATGTTTATTTCTTGTAAAGTTCTGTCAGTACCCTATATATTTTGGATATTAGCCCCTTATCTGATGGGTATTCGGTGAACAGTTTCTCCCACACGGTGGGTGGCTCTGGTATTCTGGGCACTATTTCTTTTGAGGTGCAGAAGCTTCTCAGCTTAATGTATTCCCATATGTTTATCTCTGCTTCTACTTGTTTGGAAAGTGCAGTTTCCTCCTTGAAGATGCCTTTAGTCTCAATGTCATGGGGTGTTTTACCTACGTGTTATTCTATATACCTTATGCTATCAGGTCTGATATCAAGGTCTTTAATCCATTTGGATTTTACCTTCGTACATGATGTTAACTGGGGGTCTATGTTCGCTTTTTTGCAAGTGGCTAACCAGTTCTGCCAGCACCACATGTTGAAGAGGTTTTCCCTGCTCCACTTAGGATTTCTTGCTCCTTTGTCAAAAATTAGGTGCTTGTGTGTCTGGGGAACATTTTCTGAGAACTCAAGCCTATTCCACTGATCTGAGGGGTGTCTATATTCTAATACCATGCTATTTTGATAACTATTGCTTTGTAGTACAGCGGTGAGATACCATCTCACACCACAGAGATTGACACACATTATAAAGAATGAGAACAATCACTGCTGGCGGGGATGTGGAGAGAAAGGAACTCTTATCCACTGCTGGTGAGAATGCCATCTGGTCCAACCTCTATGGAAAGCAATATGGAGATTCCTCCCATTCGACCCAGCTATTTCACTCCTAGGGATATACCCTAAGAACACAAGAGTACAATACAAAAACCCCTTCCTCATATCTATATTTATTGCAGCACTATTCACAATAGCCAAGCTCTGGAAACAACCAAGATGCCCTTCAACAGTCGAATGGCAAAAGAAACTGTGGTACATATACACAATGGAATATTATGCAGTCGTCAGGAGAGATAAAGTCATGAAATTTTCCTGTACATGGATGTACATGAAATCTATCATGCTGAGTGAACTAAGTCAGAGGGACAGAGATTGACACAGAGTAGTCTCAATCATCTATGGGTTTTAGGAAAAATAACAGTCACTTTTCCAATAATTCTCAGAGACAATGAGAGGAGGGCTGGAACTTCCAGCTCACTTCAAGAAGCTCACCACAAAGAGTGGTGAGTGTAGTTATAGAAATAACTACACCGAGAACTACTATAATCATGTGAATGAATGAGGGAACTGGAAAGCCTGTCTAGAGTACATGTGGGGGTGGGGTGGGATGGAAGGAGTTTTGGGACATTGGTGGTGGAAATGTTTCATTGGTGAAGGGGGGGGGTGTTCTTTACATGACTGAAACCTAATCACAATCTTATTTGCAATCAAGATGTTTAAAGAAAGATATTAATAATAATTTAAAAAAGTGTAAAGAGCCATGTGTGGCTCTGAAGCCGCAGCTGCCGACCACTGTGGGCAATGATATTTGGAACTGATCACTCTGGACGAGAACTCACTTTTGAAAGGAAAGAAAGTGAGACTCCATTCACCCCTCCATTGATGATAATTCAAACCACAATGTAAAAAGGGAGAGAGAGTAATAGAGTACGTCAGAGAGGCAAAGTGAGAGAAGCAATTTACCTGCCCTAGAGCAAATCAGACATTGGGGGATGGGCAGTGGGAAGGACTGGAGACATTGGTGAGGTAAGGGTGCATCGTTGAAGGATGCTGTACATTGAATGACTGAAACCCAGCAATGAACAATTTTGTAACCACAGTACTTAAATAAAATAATAAATTTTTAAAGAAAGAATAAACATTTTATAAAAAGTAGAAACACATCGCTTCTCTGCGTTTTGGCTAAGATCATGTGTAGAAAAGTAGAAACATGTTTTTGTTTTTGTTTTTTTTTTTGGTTTTTGGGCCACACCCATTTGACGCTCAGGGGTTACTCCTGGCTATGTGCTCAGAAATCGCCCCTGGCTTGGGGGGACCATATGGGATGTCGGGGGATCGAACCGCGGTCAGTTCCTTGGTAGCACTTACAAGGCAGACACCTTTTTTTTTTTTTTTTTTTTTTTGGGTTTTTTTTTTTTTTGGTTTTTTGGGCCACACCCGTTTGACGCTCAGGGGTTACTCCTGGCTATGTGCTCAGAAATCGCCCCTGGCTTGGGGGGACCATATGGGACGCCGGGGGATCGAACCGCGGTCCTTCCTTGGCTAGCGCTTGCAAGGCAGACACCTTACCTCCAGTGCCACCTACCCGGCCCCTAGAAACATGTTTTAAATAGAAAAATAATAATCCTTAAAATGGCATTTAACTTCTCCACAAACCACAAATAACAACTACTGATTGAAATTAAATGATGCGATTTGAGCAGGAGAGAAACTACATTTGTTAAAACATTTTAATTTCATTGCAAAAACTTCCTCAAATACCCAGCAACACATATGTCCCTGAGCAACACTAGGTAGCAGGACCACGAATAATCCCTAAGCACTGGCAGATGTGGTTTAACGCTCCACCACTCAGGAAAAAAAATAGAGATATGAGTCTGGATGTGTGAGGTTTTTTTGTAGTTGATGAGAAAGCTTTATAGAAGGTTATGAACAAAAGAAAATGTACTTATAGGAAAAATAGATGAACTCTTGATGATGTTGATCATTTTGAAATATCTATTTATATACAGTTTAGGAAAATATTAATTTCTCTGGCTATTCTTACGTTAATACCCACCTCTCTAAGGAGGATTGCTACCTTAAGAAATGCTCAAACCCGAGGCTGGAGAGATAGCATGGAGGTAGGGCTTTCAGAGAGTGGCTTGAATCCTGACATCCATATGATCCCTAGAGCCTGCCAGGAGAAATTTTGAGCATAGAGTCAGGAGTGCAGGAGTGACCCTTGAGAGCTGCAAGGTATGACCCAAAAACCAAACCCCCGCCCTCCAAAAAAAAAAAAAGAAATGCTCAAGCTCATGACTTTTTATGCTAGTTCATTGTTCTTATCAACAGACATACAAAGTTCAGGAGTTAAATTGTTTTTAAGAAAAGATTTGTACACTTTTACCGAATTTAAGCAAAAATATTTATCATTACTAGAAAGATAATTTCATATGATTTCTGATAAGAACTAACTGATACACCATTGATAGGTTTTAAAGAGTTTATACATTTTTGTTGTCTAAAGAAATGAGAGAATCTATAATTTAAGAAAAACAACATGTCTTATGCTGTATAGAGAATATTCCATTTGTACACAAAGGAAGAGAATTCACAAGCAGTTAAATTAATCTTTTCCTTCACTTTCTTCCTTGGCCCCCTCCCTTGCTTGCTTTTCATTAAGCTGCTTGTGTATCTAAGCAGAGTCATTCTGCTGGTTGATAATGAAGAAAACAGAGATTTATGACATGGTTTATATGATCTGTAAAGTACAACATCAAAACATGTTTTACTTCTAAATAAAATTAAATAAGTTGTACAAAATGAACTTTACTTTTATATGGAACTATTGTAAAGGCATCTTTAAATTAAATTTTGTAATTCTACTTTCACATTTACCATATTTATTTTTAGTTGTTTTTTTTCTTTCTTTCTATTAAAAAAGATTCAGATATTCACATAACTGCTGATACCATTTCTCTCCAGGGAACATTTATTCATTACTTATATCTTGTGAGGTATTTGGAGAAAAAATTTAGTCAATTGTGCTTCCCAGTTATGCTAGGAATTGAGAAGGAATATTGGGAAGGGTATGTATCTGAAAAATCTATTTCATTAATATGAAATGCTTGGGTGCAAATTAGCCTACTCTTGTAATTTGGTCCTTCCCCATTAATGTAAGCTCTAGAGAGAACAATGATTTGCCATATTAAAAATATGAAAAAAACCACTGAAGTTTAAATTGCAAAGCAAAACAAAATAAAGTATTAGGTGGTATTCCCCTTTAATTTTGCTGATGGAACAATTCTTGTATATTATCCCCATGATGGTTGCTAGTGCTATTAGGAAACCTAATTAGCTATTTAGGGCTGTTTTTGCAAAGAAATGGTTTACTTAATAAAGAAAAGTAAACAATTGACAATGTGCAGTTTCAATTTGTGGTAAGAAACCTTTATATCTTATATTTTAAAAAAGAGTTTTTGTTGATAAAAATTATACTAAGAACAAGTAAAATATAATAATGAATATATAATTTTTCTTCTGTTTGTAATATAAATTCTCAACATTCAAAATATAACAATAAAATACTTATAAGAACATAATAACATTGCTCTTAAGTATCATATAATGCTAATATACTTGGATTTTAATATTTTATCAAATTTCCAATATAATACATTATAATTTTCAATCTTATTTTAAATTTGGTATTAATAAATAAATAAAATATGAAAATACTTGATAAACAACTCTCATAATGAATTATATATTTATACACACAGGTGTAGTGTCAACTTTGATGATCATCCTAAATTCATAAATATGCAAATTTATTATTATCATGTCTCTAAATCATTGAAGTATAAGTGACAAGTGTTGCCAAAATGAGAGACAGTAAATAAAGTGTGATTACAGATTCAACCTACTTAATAATTGAATATTATCAAATAGATAATCGAATTGTTCTTTTTTGAGCTGTTTGTTCTTTTAACCAAGCTATGTAAATAAAGTATCTGGAGAAATTTATATGATATATAGATATGTCTAAATAAGTAGACATATATAGGCATTTAGTTGCAAATAATTTTTAAATTACATTACATAAATAAGTTAGGTAATGAGTGTTTAGAACCAAGTTAAATGTATTGGAATATGCGACTCTTATTCATTCATCTTGTAATTTGCTGTTCCACTCATTACTATTAGTATTTGTTTTGATTCTGTTTATTTCTGTACTCATTATATCTCTCTTCATATGCTCCTTCCTTCTTTTCTTCCTTCCTTCTTCCTTCCTTTCTTCTTTCTTTCTGTATCCTTCCTTCCCTACCTCCCTCCCTCCCTCTCTTCCTCCATCCATCTCTCCCTCCCTCCCTCCCTCCCTCCCTCTCTTTCTCCATCCATCTCTCCCTCCCTCTCTTCCTTCCTTCCTTCCTTCCTTCCTTCCTTCCTTCCTTCCTTCCTTCCTTCCTTCCTTCCTTCCTTCCTTCCTTCCTTCCTTCCTTCCTTCCTTCCCATTGTTCATTTGTTTGTTTGTTTAGCCCACAGCCAACAGGGCTTACTTTCAGCTATACACCAAGATCTCACTTTTAGTAGGGCTCAAGACAACCTCATGAAAAAAAAACAGGTCAAGAAAGATAAGAGACGGGGCCGGGCGGTGGCGCTGGAGGTAAGATGCCTGCCTTGCCTGCGCTAGCCTAGGACGGACTGTGGTTCGATCCCCCGGCATCCTATATGGTCCCCCCAAGAAGCCAGGAGCAACTTCTGAGCGCATAGCCAGGAGTAACCCCTGAGCGTCACAGGGTGTGGCCCAAAAACCAAAAAAAAAAAAAAAAAAAAAAGAAAGATAAGAGACTTCTATGATCTGTACCATCTCTTTGCAACATCATATCTCTTTGCAACATCATTGATTTTTTTCTTCTATATTAAAAAGAAATTGGTCTTTACGACAGTAATATATAAGGTTATTTATAAAAAACAATATTTCTTATAATGGCCTCATAACTTACATAAAGGTGCTAGGAAAGGTTCTGAAAATCACTTTTTAAAATTTATATAATATAAGTCAAGTGATACTACAGCAAGTAGAGATTTTGCCTTCAATACAGCCAAAACTGGTTTGATTCTCAGCATTTTTTAATCTCTCCTGAACTCACCAGGAATTATTCTTGAGATGAGAGCATAAGAAATCCCTGAACACTACTAGTTGTGGCTTAAAAACCCAAATAAACCAGTACATAAATGTATATAATATATTCATTTTTAAAAAAGTAAATATGTTTTAATATTTTATATTCTTAAATGAAGAAAAATAATATGGAAGCACAATCATTCTAAAGCAGTAATGAGATTTTACCAATATTTTGTTGGTTTTTCTATGAAGAATTAGTTGATATATGCTAAACAGGTTTTGATTACTTATTTTCTCACCAATTTAACTGTTCATATTATTGACTATTGCTTATCTCCTCTAGCATTGAATAAAGTAATATTTATTGACTAATCTGTCTCTTTCTCTAGCCCATTAATTGATTTTCATTATCACTATGTTATAGTAGAGAAACCTGGCATTTTGAAGAATGCTAGCTATTTCTCACTTTCTTAAGTATTTTAGTTACTGTCCCATACCTTTATATTTCTGTAAATAATTCCTCAGATTATAAATGTGACTATTTGTATTTTTTATTCTTCAAATGTTCAAATGAGAAATTTCTGATTTCTATATATACAATTGATCCATTGTAAAAAAAAAGTTTTAATGACAACAACTATAAAATAGATATGTTCAAACATTCTCAGCTATAAATGTTATACCACTTTATGAGGAAAATAGAGTGAAAATGTTTTACAATGCACAATCCAAGTTTTATAATATTTAGATTATTCAATTTAACATGACAAAATATAAAACAGTAAAATGGGTGAATTTTTTTTGCTTTCTCTAGTTTTATACAAATAAATAATTAAAAAAATCTAAACAAAATTCTTTACCCTTATTCTTTTCAGAGTCCTGTGGCAAAGTGTGTTTCTATAATACCTCAAGGGGCCAAAGAAACAATAAAACAGTAATTAATTATAATAATACTCTTTGTTAAATTATTATAAATGTCATAAACAGAAAATGCTTAAGACTGAATGAATGGTAGAACTAGTTCAAGTAAAAATTAACATGTCAACAGAGCTAATCTTAACAGGTATAAGGAGAAAAGTGAAAGAGGTAAAATGAATGTGAGAGGACACTGAAACAGTGGTGGTTCTCTAAGGGAGGGTGTACTGTCAGATCATTTTCTGTATGAAAACTAATTCTTATCAATATGATATATCATAACACTTAAATTATAATTTTTACAGATTAAAAAGAAAACAATACAGAAAAAATACAATGACTGTCTACTGATGATTGGTGCAGTAGGATGCCAAGTAGGAGGAGATTATGTGGTCTGATGGCATAAAGGTAGTAGATTCTTATTGAATTATAAATGATAAGATAAAAATTATTTAATTATATTGTTTTTTTAAATTTTTTATTAATTTTTTTATTTTTAATTATGAGAACAAGGATGCAAAGAAAGAGGACAAGGTAAATTACAGTGGAAGGACAATCACCCATAACATAATTCTCAGAAGTCCCCTTGCTGATATCTTAACTTTGAAATTTCAGCCAAAGAACATTAAGATAAATAAGACAGAATTCATGTAAAATTACTTTGTCCCTCAAGTCCCCAGAATATAATATTTCTTAACAGCACACAAGGCAATCTAAAGCCATAAAACATACGTAACTCCTTAAACATTACAGGCATAGTATTTTTTTACATTTCCATATACATGCATATTAGCTTAAGTTAACCTCAAATTTTAAGTGGGTCTTTTTAAGGATTAGAGTCAAAGGAGCACAGTAAAAATGGTGTTAGAGTGTCAATTGTTGTTTGCATAGGCCCACCAAAATATGAGGGACATGGAAAGAAATAACCTTGGCCTAAATACAAAGAGACCTGACCCCTGAAGTTTCCTGGCACAAGACCAACTCTAGGCTCCAGGCAAGCTAGATCGTCCAATCCAAGACATTGTCTGTAGTGCTAACACACTTTTATTTTTCACACAGTCTCTGTTGTTGGTATCATGTTTCTGTATTAAAGATCCTGGAATTTTTATATCCTACATTGAAGTCAGGATGTGGAGCGTCCTCTCCTTTCACCTCACAATCAAACGGCAATGCAGGGAGCCCAGTCCTGTAAGCAGGTTGTTGTTGTTCTTAAGTCTTCTCAGTGTTAAGGGAAATCTTTTATGAGCAGGTCGATGTCTGAGCAGTGTAGGGTCTTCCGAGGTAGAGGATTGGTTCCAGGTGATGTTATAGACCAGACTGGATGTTTCATGGATGGCTTCCCTGGTTCAGGAGTGAATAGAAAATGCCCTTTCTTCAGAGGTCTGTGCCAGGTCGTTATGTCAATGTTCAGGGTATAAGGTCCCTCTGCACTACAAGATTTGTGTGTTCCAATCTCTATTAGATAGGATCTTAATCATATGTATAATATTTTCCCATTTTAATGTGCCTATGCAAAAAAGGAGCAATGCCACATGGTGCTATTGGCGCATATGGGGGCCATAAGAACAATTCCAACGATTCCCATGATATGGTTCTATCATAAGCATTAAACAGGGGGACTCTTTCACCAAAATTCTTTGTTATATAGCTCAAAAAGAGAAGATAAAAAGTGGTTAGAATCGTCACTGCATAAGACAAAATTTTAGTAAGAATTATAGCTGACAGAGAAAGAACACAAAATATTCTAAAGAAATACGTGTCTATTTTATTTATCTTGAAACATTGGAGTTGTTACACACAATGCATGGCTTTGGTCTGTGATTAGGATTGTATACTACTGAAGTTAAAAAAGAGTAATGTAGGTTAGTGAAGTTTGGGGAGGGTTAGAGAGTTAAGGAGTAAAAAAAGATCTTTCTATGGGTGTGTGAAAGGGCAGAATACAAAATGAATATTCTGTGACATCAGGCGGGGAAAACCCACGAAAGTACACCGGCCCAGTGGGGCCCAACTGTGAAAAACTGTGAGTGTGACCTGTATATGTCTGTCTACTGTCCTCTTGCGTGAAACTCTTGCAAGTGGGGCAAAAAGAGGCTCCAGCGGAGCACGGCCACTCCGCTTTGCTATGCGGCCGTGCACTCTTTCTAAGGAAAGAACACCATTGCAACAAGAAGGAAAAATTACACTAAGAACGGTGCTATATCACAGAAGCAAACATTTCTCTCCGGACTGACTTCTCTGTTGCATGCTCGGGCCTAAGATTTGACCCAGTGTGAGGCTTCATCCACGGAGGACTCCCCTCCCTTAGAGGCAACTCAGCCCATCCAGAAAGGGAGGAGCCAGAGGAGTGTGCTGCCTGCATCACATAGACAAAGAATACCACCACAACACGTAGAAAAACCCACAATACAAGTGTGACAATGGGGAAACAACGCAGGCCAGCATCAGACATAGCGAATGAAGATGACAATTCTGAGGACCAAATAATGACCAACCAACAAATCAACCTCTCAGATAAGGACTTTAGACTAGCAATATGGAAGATGCTCAACGGACTCCAAGAAACCATGGATCGAGTTGAACAGAACACTAATAAGAACCAAGAAAATATGAAGACAGAAATCACAAAACTCCAAACTGAAATAACATGTCAACAAACAGGACTGAAAAAGTCAGTAAACGAAGTGAATGACAAAATGGATAAGCTCTGGAACAGGGTATCAGAAGCTGAGAATAGACTTGGTGCTGTGGAAGATGAGATATATAACAATTCCATACAGCAAGAGAGATTGGACAAAAAACTTAAAGCAAATGAGCAGACAATGAAAAAATTAGTCAAAGAATGGGAACAGATAAAAATAGAAGTCTATGATAAGATCAACAGAAACAACTTAAGAATCATTGGAGTCCCAGAGACCCAGGAAGAAAATTTCCAGGAAGAATCAATGGTCAAGAAAATCATTAAAGAGAAACTTCCAGAGCTAAAGAATATATGTGATCAAATCCTGCATGCCCAAAGAGTACCAACCAAAAGAGACCCCAGTAAAACCACCCCAAGACACATCCTAGTCACAATGATAAATCCCACAGATAGAGACAGAATTCTGAAAACAGCAAGATCAAAAGGGGAAATCATGTTCAAGCAAGCTTCCCTGAGATTTACAGCAGACCTGTCACCAGAAACACTCAATGCCGGAAAGCAGTGGTGGGATATTGTGACAAGACTGAATGAAATGAATGCTTCACCCAGAATACTATACCCAGCAAAACTCACTTTCCGGTTTGACAGAAGAATACATGGTTTCACAGACAAAAAACAGCTCAGAAACTTCACAGACACAAAACCAGTCTTAAGAGAAAAACTGAAAGACCTAATCTAAGACAAGACTACCCAAAAGACACACCAAATTTTGAAATAAAGATGGCGTTAAATCCCAGGACAATTCTTTCTCTCAACGACAATGGACTAAATGCACCAGTTAAGAGACACAGAGTGGCTAAATGGATCAAAAAACTCGATCCAACCTTTTGCTGCCTACAAGAAACGCACCTGAATAGTCAGAACAAACATAGACTCAAAATAAAAGGCTGGAGAAAAGTTATCCAAGCAAACAACACCCATAAAAAAGCTGGAGTGGCCATACTAATATCAGATAATGCAAACTTTATACTCAGGAAGGTTGTAAGGACAAAGATGGACATTTAATATTAATCAAGGGGTACGTAGAGCAGGAAGAATTCACTCTCCTAAACATATGCAACTAATGAGGGGCCAGCAAAATATTTAATACAACTGTTGACAAATCTGAAAAATAATATCAACAACAACACAATAATTGTGGGGGACCTTAACACGGCTTTTTCAACACTGGATAGGTCAACCAGACTGAAACCCAACAAGAATATACTAGACCTGAGGAGAGAAATGGAAGAAAGAGGCCTAGTGGACATATATAGGACACTCCATCCCCAGAAACCTGGATACACATTCTTCTCCAATGTACATGGGACATTCTCCAGGATAGACTACATGCTGGCACATAAAACATACCTCCATAAGATCAAGAGGATAGAAATTTTGCAGACTACCTTCGCTGACCACAAGGCTCTGAAATTATTTGTGAACTCCAAAGGGACTCAGAAGAAACATTTAACACCTGGAAATTAAACAGCCTCATGCTCAATAACCAGTGGGTCCGAGATGAAATCAAAGAGGAAATCAAAAGGTTCCTGGAAACAAATGACAATAGAGACACAAACTATCAGAACTTATGGGACACAGCAAAAGTAGTACTGAGAAGAAAATTTATAGCTTTGCAAGCACACATCAGGAAGGAAAAAGGAGCTTACCTGAGTAGCTTAATGACACAGCTAATAGAACTAGAAAATGCTCAACAAAAGGACCCAAGCATAGGAAGACAGAAGGAAATAACAAAGCTGAGAGCAGAAATCAATGAAGTGGAAACCCAAAAAACAATCTGAAAGATCAAGGAAAGCAGAAGTTGGTTCTTTGAAAAAATAAACAAGATTGATAGACCACTGGCAAACCTAACAAAGAAAGAGAGAGAGAGAAACTTGATAACTCGTATCAGGAATGAAAAAGGAGAGATCACTACTGATATGACAGAGATTCAAAGGGTAATCAGAAACTATTTTGAAAAACTTTACGCCACTAAAAATGAGAACCTGGAAAAAATGGATAAATTCTTGGACTCTTATAACCTTCCACGGTTGAAGGAAGAGGATGTAGCATATCTAAACACCCCCATCACCATTGATGAAATTAAAACAGTAATCAAATGTCTGCGAAAAACAAAAGCCCAGGTCCAGATGGATTCACTAATGAATTCTATTAAATTTTCCAAGAGGAACTACTGCCAATCTTGGCAAGAATCTTTCATGAAATTGAACAAACAGAAACACTTCCAAATAGCTTTTATGAAGCCAACATCACCTTGATACCTAAACCAGACAGAGATGGTACAAAAAAAGAAAATTACAGACCAATATTGCTGATGAATGCAGATGGAAAGATCCTCAACAAAATCCTGGCAAATAGTATTCAATGCCTCATTAAGAAGATCATCCACTACGATCAAGTAGGTTTCATCCCAGGAATGCAAGCCTGGTTTAACATCCGTAAATCTATCAACATAATACACAACATCAATAACAAGAAAAATAAAAACCACATGATCATATCAATAGATGCAGAGAAAGCATTTGATAAGGTCCAACACCCATTCTTGATCAAAACTCTCAGCAAGATGGGAATGGAGGGAACCTTTCTCAATATAGTGAAGGCCATCTACCACAAGCCAGTGGCAAATATAATCCTCAATGGAGAAAAACATAAAAGCCTTCCCTCTAAATTCTGGCACAAGACAAGGCTGTCCTCTCTCACCACTCCTATTCAACATAGCACTGGAAGTACTCGCTATAGTGATTAGGCAAGAAAAGGATATCAAGTGAATCCAGATAAGAAAGGAAGAAGTCAAGCTCTCACTGTTTGCAGATGACATGATACTCTACTTAGAAAACCCTAAAGACTCTATCAAAAAGCTTCTAGAAACAATAGACTCATATAGCAAGGTGGCAGGCTACAAAATTAACACACAAAAATCAATGGCCTTTCTATATACCAATAGTAATAACAATGAAATGGACATTAAGAAAACAACCCCATTCACAATAGTGCCACACAAACTCAAATATCTTGGAGTCAACTTGACTAAATATGTGAAGGACCTATACAAGGAAAACTATAAACCTCTGCTCCAAGAAATAAGAGAGGACACACGGAAATGGAAACACATACCCTGCTCATGGATTAGCAGGATTAACATCATCAAAATGGCAATACTCCCCAAGGCATTATACAGATTTAATGCCATCCCTCTAAAGATACCCATGACATTCTTCAAAGAAGTGGATCAGACACTTTTGAAATTCCTTTGGAACAATAAACACCCTAGAATACCTAAAGCAATCATTGGGAAAAAGAATATGGGAGGAATTACTTTTCCCAACTTTAAACTGTACTACAAAGCAATAGTTATCAAAACAGCATGGTATTGGAATAAGGACAGGTCCTCAGATCAGTGGAATAGGCTTGAATACTCAGAAAATGTTCCCCAGACATACAACCACCTAATTTTTGATAAAGGAGCAGGAAATCCTAAATGGAGCAGGGAAAGCCTCTTCAACAAGTGGTGTTGGCACAATTGGATAGCCACTTGCAAAAAATTGAACTTAGACCCCCAGCTAACATCATGTATGAAGGTAAAATCCAAATGGATTAAAGACCTCGATATCAGCCCCAAAACCATAAGATATATAGAATAGCACATAGGCAAAACACTCCAGGACATTACAGGCATCTTCAAGGAGGAAACTGCACTCTCCAAGAAAGTGAAAGCAGAGATTAACAGATGGGAATATATTAAGCTGAGAAGCTTCTGCACCTCAAAGGAAATAGTGCCCAGGATACAAGAGCCACCCACTGAGTGGGAGAAACTATTCACCCAATACCCATCAGACAAGGGGCTAATCTCCAAAATATACAAGGCACTGACAGAACTTTACAAGAAAAAAACATCTAACCCCATCAAAAAATGGGGAGAAGAAATGAACAGACACTTTGACAAAGAAGAAATACACATGGCCAAAAGACAGATGAAAAAATGCTCCACATCACTAATCATCAGGGAGATGCAAATCAAAACAACAATGAGTTACCACCTCACACCACAGAGAATTGCACACATCACAAAGAATGAAAATAAACAGTGTTGGCGGGGATGTGGGGAGAAAGGAACTCTTATCCACTGCTGGTGGGAATGCCGTCTAGTTCAACCTTTATGGAAAACCATATGGAGATTCCTCCAAAAACTGGAAATCGAGCTCCCATAGGATCCAGCTATACCACTCTTAGGAATATACCCTAGGGACACAAAAATACAATACAAAAACCCCTTCCTTATACCTATATTCATTGCAGCACTATTTACCATAGCAAGACTCTGGAAACAACCAAGATGCCCTTCAACAGATGAATGGCTAAAGAAACTGTGATACATATACACAATGGAATATTATGCAGCTGTCAGGAGAGATGAAGTCATGAAATTTTCCTATACATGGATGTACACGGAATCTATTATGCTGAGTGAAATAAGTCAGAGAGAGAGAGAAAAACGCAGAATGGTCTCACTCATCTATGGGTTTTAAGAAAAATGAAAGACACCCTTGTAATAATAATTTTCAGACACAAAAGAGAAAAGAGCTGGAAGTTCCAGCTCACCTCAGGAAGCTCACCACAAATAGTGATGAGTTTATTTAGGGAAATAACTACATTTTGAACTGTCCTAATAACGAGAATGTATGAGGAAAATGGAGAGCCTGTCTAGAGTACAGGCGGGGGTCGGGTGGGGAGGAGGGAGACTTGGGACATTGGTGATGGGAATGATGCACTGGTGATGGGTGGTGTTCTTTACATGACTGAAACCCAAACACAATCATGTATGTAATTACGGTGTTTAAATAAATTTAAAATAACGAATATTCTGGATACGCAAAACATAACATATGAATAAGGAATACTCTCAGTACATGAAGTACACGCGTGGGCACAAGCCCCCGCAAGGTTCTGTAGTTTTTGGATGCATAGGGAAGAATTTCTCACCCTCTCCCCCCAGGGCCCGATTAACCAGGCATGGCCCTGAAGACCCACCTGGTGTGGGGGGGAATCTTGTTCCCCTGGACTAAGTGGTCAGCCCAGGGGGCCTATGGCTAGCTGTCCTGCCCAGAGCCCCCAACATACCAGTCAAACACACCCAGAAATCCTGGCATGCGTTGTGTTCTGAGCCCAGCCGTATTTAATTATATTGTAAGTGAGAAAACTAGTACCAATCTGAAAGTAAAATAAATGCCTCTGTTATTTTTTCTAATAGTTTGAATAATATGGGAAGATAATGCATATTTGAAGTTTGATTTCAAACAAAGGATAGTAAAGTTGAAAGTCAGTTCTTAAATAATAAACATTAATAAATTTTATTTTATTTTTAAAATATTTTATGATATGTATGGAGTGCAGAGCTAAGAGTATACTCGTCCTAAGCAATGAATGGTGATCCCCAAAACAAATATAAAACTCTTGAGATTATAGATATATTTATATGCTAATAATAAATTCTTATTTTTAATTGTTTCCAGGGCTATTTGAGTCCTATTTAAGAAACCCTTCAAGACCCATGAAAAGTCAATGGATTCCAAATTATCAAATAAACACTGTACTTTTATTTATCATTTCCAAAAAGAAAGGAAAAGAAATCACTTAATTTAAATGTGCAAGCCTAAATCTTACTTAAATAATGTGACATTAAATAGTTTTTTTTATTAAATCAAATTGTTATAGTGATTATTGAATTCATGGACATTACAAATAGCAGATACTAAGTCTTTACAATAAACAGGTTTACTTTTTGAAGTTCTCCTATCTACATTTTGTCACAATATCAAAATAGTAGAACTAACCTTTGGCCATTTTTCTGCTGTTACCTCTATTCTATTTCCCTTTCTTATATTTTTAATTCTAGGTAAATTCCTAACTTCTCACTATACAATAATTCTGCAACTAATTTTTCAAAGTTTTATTGTGCAGAACAAATGTTGAGATGGAGATTTAGATGTTACCAAAGCTCATTATGAATCACAACTAGAAAAGAGGTTAAAGAGAAATTGGGCAGACTAAGAAAGTGAACTGAAAGTCAGAATAGCAATAAAAGGTTACAATAAACAAGTAGAGATGGGGTATTGGTCAACAGATTCTTTTACACAGTACTGAAAATTCTTTTTTTTTTGAGTTAGATCTTTTTTTAATATAATTTTTATTTTAATCATAGTGGCTTACATATCGTTGACAATAATATTTTATGTACATATTAACATAAAATCAGGGGAATTCCCATCACCAAATTGTCCTCCCTCCACCTCCGTTCCCTTCCTGCCTCCCATATCCTCTTCCCTCACCCCCAGGACTGCTAAAATAAGTGGTCCCCATTGTGCCTAGCTTACTACTTAGTGGTATTACACCTGTTTGGTCTTGGTACCTCCCTTATTCCCCCCCTAATTGGGAGGTGGGAGTAGATAGTTTAAGTTATGTGGTTTTGTTTGAAGAAGAGAAAAGTAATAACCTGGGGAAAAGGAAAAAAAATCAAATACTCCGGAAATGGGCGGAGTCCTTCTAGAGGCTTTCATCCTTGGTTTGAGAGACAAAGGGGAAAAAGCAGGTGAAACACCACAACAGTACATAAAGAACTGTCAAATAAAATATCCAGTGAGCATTCAAAAAAAAAAAAAGAAAAGAAAGAAAGAAAGAAAGAAAAGGGTAAGCACCACATAAAAGCCATAGTATTGAGATAAAAATGTGGCAGAGCCATAAAGAAAGTAAAGAAAAGAAGAAAATAAATAAATAAATAAATATAAATGGAGACATCCACTTCAATAGCCAAACCACAACAAAGAAATTAACAAAAAATAGTAAAATAAATAATAATAATAAAAATTGTTTTGTGCTTTTTGCCTTTTTTTTTTCCGTCCTGCACATGCACATGCACAGTAAATACTGGGCTCTTTCGAAAAGGAATTTCCTTTGTCTAAGAGATACAGGGATTCTCCACCCTTGAAAAGTACTGAAGATTCTAACTTCAAAATATATTTTGCTGCCCCTGAAAGTATGCAGTCTAGGGCAGAGTAGCTCTGAAGCTTGTGCATCCAGTTTGGAAAGATTAACAACAAGCTTTCAACAAACCAACTGCACTTCCCTTGAAGGAATAACTAGACATTAATTCTCTCAGGCTAGTATTCTGAGATTTTTTTTTAGTTTTTACCTTAATTTCTTTAGACAAAATATCAGTGCTTTAATACACACCTTCCATCCAAGTTTTGCTAGCATGTTTTTTAGTTTTCTTTGTTCCGTTTTATGATTCTCCCATCTTCTATTGAATTCTTTGAGTTGGTTGAATTGTTTGTCTATGCATTTCTTAATGAATTTGGTTAGTGATTCCTAGAATTCTATTGGTAAGACATTAAATGCTGATTTTAGGTCCTCTATGCTCTTTGGAAGACTTGGAAATTTGCTAGGATTTCTCTACATATCCCAGCTTCTGGTGTCTTCCTTAATTTCGCATTGTTCTTTGCATTGGGTGGGTTGGAGTGTGGAGTTTCAGGATGTTTTGTAAAAAAAAGTGTCTGAATAACTGTGTAAAAGGTGGTTAGAGGTATATTGGCCTTTCTGTCCTGAGCAGGTTTGGGGCTTTTGTGATGGCGCCTGGGAGATCAGGAAGATCGAGGAAGGGGCTCTTTTACAAGCACCAAATTTACGGGATAACAGGGTCCCTGCCTTCCATCCTCACAGAGCTTGAGTCTGAGAGGATAGATTTTGGGTGTGGGTGGATTGGGGCTGTTCTCACAGACCTTTCTGTGATGGTGGCTGAGATGTCCAGAGGCAGGACAGCTCCTCCATCTTAGTCTCTTAGAGTTGATCTCCATTTCAACCACAATCATTGTGTTTATTCTGCTTTAACTACTCAAGCTTATGTAAGGAAAGGATTTGGTTTACATTGTCAAGATCTGCTTTCTGAGAAGAAAATGTATTTTAACGAGTGCAACTAAAAATATAAATATGTATGCTAGCTTCTAAAATGTTCTCTCAATTAAAAGGAATACATTTCTCTACAATTTTCTTTAGGGTTTCTAAAATGCATAATTCATTTAGAAAAACAGTAGTCTTTACATAGGGTGTGATAAGGAGCCAAAGGATTCTGTGGCAATTACAGTAGATCAATGTAAAGTTGATAAAGACCCTGATTTTCATAAAACTCTCAGTTTAAATATAGTTACTTGCTTATTTGGCTGCTTTCATTGAACAATTATAAGAATAGTATAACATTGAATATCATATCATACCTCAGATAGCATAGATACTATTATACTATATATGTGATTTATACTATATAACATATATATAATACATTATATATTATTCTTAGTATAGTATATAATAGTATAGAGCTATTATAAGAATAGTATAGGGAAGATGGTTCCCTAGAATAATGTATCAATCATGAGCTTTTCTGTGATTTCTTTCTTTTCTTAGTTTTACAGGTCAGTTATATTATTTGAGTCTGATATACAACATCCAGTTCAATGCATTTGATTATTGTTCATGAGAGTTTCATATTATACATTGAATTTTAAGGTAAACAATGAGAACAACATTTATGCTAGATATTCTTTTGTCAAATCAAATATGTTATTAAACATTTGTCAGAAGAATGGACATGTTATTTTCTGATAGTAATATGAAAGAAAATTATATTCTTGGGGCCATGCCCGTGATGATCAGGGGTTACTTTTGCCTATATACTCAGAAATCACTCCTGGCTTGGGGGACAGTATGGGACACTGGGGGATTAAACTGAAGTTTGTCCTAGGCTAGTGTGGGCACCTTACCATTTGTGCCACTGCTCTGGCCCCATGAGTCCTAAATTTTAGCAATCTAAACTTAAAT
Source organism: Suncus etruscus (assembly GCF_024139225.1). NCBI lineage: Eukaryota > Metazoa > Chordata > Mammalia > Eulipotyphla > Soricidae > Suncus > Suncus etruscus. The sequence continues at coordinate 61,564,833 of NC_064851.1, read as the reverse complement.
TGCTCTGTCATACTGGCATGCCAGGGGACAAAGTGTGGTGGTAAAGGATGCACTCTCGAATCATTGGTAGAAGGTTGACAATGGTAGTGGGAATGACCATGACTCACTATATATCTGAAATTCAACTATTAAAGACTTTGTGGATCACAATGGGTTTAATAAAATTCAATAAAAATAAATTTTAAAAATTGATACAAGTTGGGGGACTGAACCGCGCCATCTGCCAGGTGTAGGGAGGGGTGATTGATCCTGGCTGACCTTTGGAGCTCAGTCACTCCAACCCAAACCACCAAATTCAAAGAAATGTGGGCATACTAAGGAAGACACTAGCAACTGGGGATATGGAAAAAAATTCTAGCAAGTTTCCACATCCACCAATGCGCATGGACCCAATAGATGAAGACCTAAAAGCAACATTGCAAGCCATGGCAAAAGAAATCATGGAATCACTAGCCAGCTAGTACAAGAAATCCATAGATGAACTAATCAACAAACTCAAAGAAAAATTTTTACAAAAAATAAAAGAATACATTCAAATGGGATTAATGGAAATAAAAAATGTCTTAGCAAACCATAGTAGCAGAATTACACACTTGGTGAATCAATAGAAGAACTTGAAATAAAACTACAAACCAAAAATGATAAAGAAGCCAATAAGGAAATAAAAACAAAAGCATTGGAAGACAAAGTTAGGTATTTAATGAACAAAGACAAAAGAAATAATCTACGGATTGTAGGAATACCAGAAGGGGAAGAATTAGGGAAAGTGGAATTAGGGAAAGGAACAGTGGTTAGGGAAATAATAGCAGATAACTTTCCCACCCTCTAGAAAGAAATCCAGGAGGTAAAATGAATCTCTAATAAAATAGACCCTAATAAACCAACACCAAGGCATATAGTAATCAAAAGGGCATAAAAACAAAGAGAAAGATAAACTCCTTAAAGCAAGAAGGGAGGAAAAAAGACCTCAAGTACAAAGGAAGGAACATAAGAATCAAACCAGATTTGAAATGTCTCAAGCAAGAAGACAGTGGAATGACATATTTAAACAACTGAATGAAACTTCCAACCTAGAGTCCAGTACCCAGCAAAACTCCCATATGGGAGGGATAACTAAAGACATTCTCAGACAAAAAAGAACTTGTATTATTTGCACAAACAAAAGTGATTGTAAATGTTATACTCAGAGATGAATTACATAATCCAAATGCCCGATTGTAACAACTACCCTAAGCAATACAACTGCACAACAGCCCTCCCTAGAAATAATCTTTTTAAATGTCAATGGACTAAACTTTTCCATTAAAGACACATACTTGAGACTTGGATCAGAAAACAAAAACCTGATTTCTGCTGATTGCAAAAAACACACAAGTACAGGGTAGACACAGGCTCAGAATTAAGAGATGAAAAACCATTATTCAAGAAAACCAAAAAAGAGCTAGGACAGCCATTCTTATATCAGACCAAATTGCATTCAACCTCAAGAAGGTGACCAGAGACAAAGGGGGTCACTACATACTGATCAGGGGAATGCTAGATGACAAAGTACAAACTCTGGTCAATATTTATGCACCAAACGCAGAGCCAACAAAATATATAAAGCATTTGCTCACATACCTAAAGAAACATATCAAAGGTAATGTGATAGTAGTAGGACAGTGATGGCTAACCTTTTTGAGCCCAAGTGACCAAACTGCTGCAAAATGTCTGGTCCTACCAATAGCAAGTCCGACCCTGTTGCCAGGTGAGCTGCAAAACAGACACCAGCACACTCATCTCCCACTGTGCTGCATATTTTATTGCAGACCTTCCTGCATGCCAGCTGCAAGGCCTTCACATGCCACAGCTGGCACACATGCCATAGGTTCACCATCGAGGTAGTAGGAGATTTAAATACTCCACTGTCACCACTGAAGAGTTCCACCAGACAGAAAACTAGCAAAGATACATGAGAAATTAGAAGAAGTAGGGCTAATAGACTTATATAGGGCCCTCCACCCCCAGAAAGCAGAATAGACATTCTTTTCAAGTGCACATGGAACTTTCACTAGAATAGACCATGCCATAGGATATAAATCTAACTTGCATAAAGTCACAAATATAAAGATTATTAGAAGTACCCTATCAGATCACTATGAAACAGAGATCAAGATTGACTGTTAAAAGAAGCTCTGAAGAAAATCCAACACCTGGAGATTAAACAACATGCTGCTCAACAGCAGTTGGATTAAAGAGGAACTCAAAGAAGAAATAAAAAGATTCTTTGAGATAAACGATAATGAAGAGACAGATTGTTAAATATCTATGGGACACAGCAAAAGCAGTAAATAGGGGAAACTCATAGCAATACAGCCCTATGTCAGGAAAGAAGAGAAGGACAAAATCAACAATTTAAAGGGACATTTTAAGGAGATGGAAAAACAGCATCAAAGAAACCCAAACACTACCAAAAGACATGAAATAACAAAAACCATAGCAAAGTAAGCAATATATAAGGTAATAAAACAATACAAAACATCAATGAGGGGCCGGGCGGTGGCGCTGGAGGTAAGGTGCCTGCCTTACCTGCGCTAGCCTAGGAGACGGACCGCGGTTCGATCCCCCGGCGTCCCATATGGTCCCCCAAGCCAGGAGCGACTTCTGAGCGCATAGCCAGGAGTAACCCCTGAGCGTTACCGGGTGTGGCCCAAAAACCAAAAAAAAAAAAAAAAAAAACATCAATGAGACCGAGTTGGTTTTTTTGAAAATATAAACAGAATTTACAAACCACTGACAAGACTCACCAAAAAAAGAAGGGGAAACACCCAAATAAATAGGATCACAAATCAAAGGGGAGAGATTACAACAGAACCCCAAGAAATCCAACACATCATGAGGACTTATTATAAAACTTTACTCACTCAGGTTAGAAAACCCAGAAGAAACTGATAGATTTCTGGAAAAATATAATCTCCTATGACTGAATAGGAGGATGTAGAAAGCCTAAACAGGCCAATAACATCTGAGGAAATTGAATCAGTAATTAAGAAACTCCCCAAGATGAAAAGTCCAGGTTCAGATGGTTTTACAGGTGAATTTCCTCAAATATTCCCAGAAGAATTACTACCACTAATCCACAGGCTCTTCCAAACATTGAAAAGACTAGAATCTATCGTAATTCCTTTTATGAGGCTAATATCATACTCACTCCCAAAAATGGCAAAGACAATGCCAAGAAAGAAAACTACAGACCAATCTCACTAATTTACATAGATGCAAAAATCCTTAACAAAAACTTAGCAAACCAAATCCAGCACTACATCAAAAAGATTATACACCATGACCATGTGGGTTTCATACCAGGGATGCAAGGATGGTTCAACATATGCAAATCAATCAACAACATACACCACATCAACAACAAGAAAAGAAAATAATCATATGATTATATCAATTGATGTAGAGAAGGTGCTTACAAAGTCAAACACCCATTCATGATGAAAACACTGAGCAAAATAGGGCTGGAAGTAACCTTCCTCAAGATAGTTACAGCTATCTATAAAAAGGTCACAGCCAACATTATTCTTAATGGCGAAAAACTGAAAGAATTTCCACTTAGGTCGGGAGCTAGGCAAGGTTGTCCACTCTCTCCACTTTTATTCAATATAGTTTTAGAAGTCTTAGCAATAGCAATCAGACAAGAGAAAGGAATCAAAGGAATCCAAATAGGGAAAGAGGAACTCAAACTATCTCTTATTGCAGATGATATGATGATATACATCAAAACCACTAGAGTCCACAGTAAAACTCCTAGAAACAATTAACCAATATAGCAAATTGGCCAGCTTCAAAGTCAATATACAAAAGACAGTAGCGTTCCTCTATAAAAATAATAAAATAGAGGAGAAAGAGATTAAGGAGACAATTCTATTTAAAATAGTATCCAAAAATATCAAGTACAAAGGTATCGACCTTACAAGAGAAGTGAAGGATCTATACCATGAAAACTTCAAAACACTCCAGAAAGAAACTTAAGAGGACCTAAGGAAAAGAATCAACATAGTCAAGATGACAATCTTTTTTTTTTTTTTTTTGGTTTTTTTGGGCCACACCTGGTGACGCTCAGGGGTTACTCCTGGCTATGCGCTCAGAAGTCGCTCCTGGCTTGGGGGACCATATGGGACGCCGGGGGATCGAACCGCGGTCCGTCTCCTAGGCTAGCGCAGGTAAGGCAGGCACCTTACCTCCAGCGCCACCGCCCGGCCCCTCAAGATGACAATCTTACCTAAGCTTTTATATAGATACAATGAAATCCCTATCCAAATTCAGACATCACTTTTAAGGATTTAAAATAATCGATTAGAAAATTAATCTGGAACCACAAAAGACATAGGGTAGCCAAATATATACTGAAAAACTTGAATCCAGGAGGCATCTCTTTACCTAACCTGAAGCTTTACTATAAAACCATAGTCATCAAAACAACATGGTACTGGAACAAAGACAGAGTCTCAGATTAGTGGGATAGAACAGAATATCCATAGATAAACCCCCAAATATACAGCCAACTAATATATGACAAAAGAGCCAAGAACTTGAAATGAAACAAAGAGAGTCTCTTCAACAAATGGTGTTGGAACAACTGGATAACCACCTATAGAAATTAAAAAATTTTCTATACATCACACCTTACACAAAAATCAACTCAAAATGGATTAAAGACCTTGAATTCAGATCTGAATCCATAAAGTTTATTGAGGAAAAAATAGGCAGAAGACCTATATATCAAAAAAGTCTTTGAGAATAGAATTCCAATGGCAGAACTTTAGCATAAAATCTAAATAAATGGAATTACATCAAACTAAAAAGTTTCTTCATGGCCAAAGAAACCCTACTAAATACTATAAGAAAGTTTACGGAATGGGGAAAATAATTTGCACTCAACGCATCAGAAAAAGGGCTGATATTTAGGATTTACAAAGTACTCAAAAAGGTGAGCTCCAAAACATCTAATAAAGCCATAAAAAATGGGGAGAAGAAATAAATAGACATTTCTCTGATGAAGAATGAAAGATGGCCAACAGACACATGAAAACATGCTCTCCTCTCATGTTTAGGGAAATCCAAATCAAGAAAACAATGAGGTACCACCTTACACCAGTGAAGATGGCTCACATTAAAAATAACTGGAACAATCTCTGTCGGTGGGGATTTTATAAGAAGGGAACTCTCATCTACTGCTGGTGAGAATGCTGCCTGGTCCAACTCCTATGAAAAACAGTGTGGAGAGTGCTCAGTAAACTCATAATTGAGCTACTACATGACCCAACAATTGATCTCCTGGGTATATATCCCCAAGTCAGAAGGACATTCATTCCATTATTTATCTCAGCACTCGATACGATAGCCAAAATTTGGAAACAGCCTGTAGTTGTCAACATTTACTGGGGAGTAGTGACCAAAACACATGGAAGACATACAACACAGAACCTCTACTATACATTATACCATAAAGAAACCAGTAACAATGGCTGAGAGTGAACAGGTACATAATAGGCCTTTTACTACAAATGCCTAAAATAATGTTTTAGGGATCTTATACAGGGCTATGGGTGAAGAACATAATTGGAAGCCAGATACTCCAGTGGAAGTATTTCATAACAATGTTTTTTAATGTCTTAATATTACTAGATTTAAAATAACCTCTCACCTTCTGTGCCCACAGGGGTTATTGGATAGAAAGGGTGGATACCCTAATTTGACATCTTGGTGCTCAATCACCCTAGATAACATATTCAGTTTGCTTTATAAAAATGCCTAGATAAAAAACGCCAATAGACCCCTTTTCTCTGGTTTATGGCCTCTATTAAAACCTGAAGCATGTGACCATCCAGACCACTGAAACAATCAACTGTGAACCACAGACTTATATTACAGGACCTATTACTACTCATAGAGCACATTTGGGCAAAAGTCCTTAAGAGCTCAGACCCATCCTATTAGGGTTAGGCCTCTAACAACAGCTTAAGAATAGATCACTATTGTATGTTTTTATGTGGGCATGAGTACATAGAGAAAGAACTCCTCTATAGAGCTAAAGCTAAATTGTAAACAATCCATGCCTATAATGTATATAGCTTCTCCTATATACTATCCCTCCTCCCTACCTTCAGAAGTCCTACTATCCCTTCACCCAAAATTTCCATTCTGATATCCTGCCTTATTAACACTCTTCACCCATTAGTTATCAAGACTGACCTCCTGCCTCAATAAGCCATCATCCAGCTCCCAAGTATATGGACACCCACACAGCCCCACATCCTGTCCATCCTGTCCCCCGGCAAGAATCTACAACCAACACCCCTGCTGAATTATGCTCTGTAGATCTACTTCTCACTCCCCCAAATGTAGACTGTGTGATAACTAAATTAGTTCCAGAAGGTTACCTAGTGCAAGAACTCTACCCGAGTACTTTCTGCCAAAAATCATTTCTCAATCTCAACAAGACCAGGGTGTGTGATGAAAATGGGCTCTGCATTCCACCCCCACAAGAAAATCTCAAAAGACAATATATAGGAAAGCCTATATTTCCTTTATAATTTAAGACCTTTATAATACTGCCACTTAACCTGTTCATCCCCAAATGTAAGGTAGTCTCCTGCATCAGTTTGTTCCCTTAATATTTTTTAAACTTATTTTATTTATTTTTCCTTTATATCTATATCTATATCTATATCTATATATATCTATATATATCTGAGTATATACATATATATTGTTTGTTTCTGTTTTCTCCTCTTCCTTATCTCCACCTGTTTTGGTTCTGCTTGATATAAAATCCTACAAGAAAAAGTCTTGCAGAAGATCAGCCTTTTACTGCAAAGATAATAGCCTAATAATACTGCAGAAGATAATAGCCTAGGTCAAAACCAGGGCACAGAGATAATGGACCTGACACTCTCACCCCTAAATGCACCGGCAATATAATATACCACCATTTCTTCAAGCAAAGGCATACTAAAAAGGGGAACGTTTTACTTATCAAAAAAGATCTTGTCTACTATGGATAGAAACTCTTGTACTTTACAATACAGTGGCACCTCCCACCTTGAACATATATCATATGGTGCTAATTTAAACTCCATGTGATTAAACAGTGGCCTTCCAACCCTGAATTCTAGATCTGACACAGTTCTTTGCAACAACTCCAGGAACCAAACTTCCTCTAGGACATTCTTAATACTGCTCTGACACCAATATGTGCAGGTTTTGATATGACATCTTCATAATGAGGAAATGGCAACAGCTTGGTCTAAGAACAGGTTGTCTTACCTCACCTCCTATGATAAGATAAATTCAGAAGCCATGTCAATCTTTGAAGAAAAAGCCAATTTCAATACTACAGAAGACTGACTGTGATAACCATGAGTGAGCAGAACTTATTCTGGGACCAATAAAAAGATACCCTAGTTCTAGGCCTTGGCCTATGATCTGTACAACAACCAAGATCTCTAACTGCAGAGGTCTGACGAGACAACTGCAACTGAGCAGATGTTCTGAAAACATAAGGAAAGACTCTATCTTATGCTTCATCCTAGAATTGGGGCAAAAACCAAGACCACCAACTAGAGAGGACTGATTAAAACAACAGTGATGGAACAGAACTCCTAAAATCATAAAAGAAAGACTCCATGCTAGGCTCCATCCTCTGACCAAGATCTCTAGCTACAGATGCAGGAATTTATCATCCATGTTAGAGCAGAAAGTTTCCAGACACTGCCAGAGAACCTAGGGGAGATTAAAAAATCATATATTGAGCCTGTAGTTATTCCCATCATAGTATATTTCAAGGGTGAAGAAACACTGTATTTCTTAAGCCAAGGAAATTCCCTTTCTAATTTCCCCAATATTTACTGTGCCAATGCAAGGATACAAAGAGAGAAGCACAGGTCATTGTTCTTGTTAAGACTTCTTAATGACCTGCTTACTGGACAGGGCTTGCTGTATTGCCCCTTAATTGTGAGGTGAAACTAGAGGATACTCCACACCAGCCTGACTTCAGTGTAGGATGTGCAGAATCCAGGATCTTTAATACAGAAACCTGATGCCAACGATAGGACTGCATGAAAAATAAAACTGTATTGGCACTACAGACAATGACTTGGATTAAATAAACTAGTTTGCCTGGAGCCTAGAGTTGGTCTTATGCCAGGAAATTTTAGGGGTAGTGGTCTCCTTGTATTTAGACCAAGGCTATTCCTTTCTATGACCCCCATATTTTGGTGGGCCTATGCAAACAATATTTGCCACTCTAACACCGTTTTTAATGTGCCCTTTTGACTAACCCTTAAAAAAACCTCTTAAACTTTTGATGTTAACTTAAACTAATATGTATGTGCATGAATATATAAAAATACTATGCCTTGAAAGTTTAGGAGTCACATAGATCTCATGGCTTTAGGTTGCTTTGTGTACTGCTAAGAAATGTTATAAAGTACTACAATCTGGGGACTTGTGGACAAAGTAATTGTACATGGGTTCTGCCTTATTTTTTTTTTTAGTGTTTTTTTAACTGTAAGTTCAATATTTAGGCGTCAGCAAGGGGATTTCTTCTGAGAACTCTGTTTATGGGTGATTGTTCATTCACTGTAACTTTACCTTGTCCTCTTTGCATCATTGTTCTCATGATTAAAAAAAAAAGAGAAAAACACAAATTAACTTTTTTTTGGTTTTGTTACTGTTATTATTTACTTGTTTTATTTTTCCTGTGGGTTTTCTTTTTTTTTTTTGTGCTTTTTTTTTTATACCAGGACCAATGTTATTGTGTTGTTGTGTCTTTATTGCTGTGGTGCTTTTTAAGTTTTTTGTTTTATTTATTAATATTTTTAGTATTATTGTTATGATTTTTTGCTTTTCCCTTTCTTAATTGATATTTATAGCCTCTAGAAGGATTCCTCCCATTTTTGAAGTATTTGATTTTTGCGCCATTTTATTTATTTATTTATTTATTTATTTATTTATTTATTTATTTATTTACTTTTTGAAAAGTCTAAAGAAGTTCCTGGCCATATAGTGTCCTATATGTATTTTAGATATTGATAGTTTCCTTCTTTCTTACATAATTTTTCCTTAGCACATTAATTAAAGTCAGATAAATTCAGGTTTTGAGGTATTTTTTTATAACAATATTTTTTTTTCTTAACACCACCCATCACCAGTGCAACATTCCCATCACCAATGTCCCAAGTCTCCCTCCTCCCCACCCGACCCCCGCCTGTACTCTAAACAGGTTCTCAATTTCCCTCATACATTCTCATTATTAGGACAGTTCAAAATGTAGTTATTTATCCAACTAAACTCATCACTCTTTGTGATGAGCTTCCTGAGGTGAGCTGGAACTTCCAGCTCTTTTCTCTTTTGTGTCTGAAAGTTATTATTGCAAGAATGTCTTTCATTTTTCTTAAAACCCATAAATGTGTGAGACCATTCTGCGTTTTTCTCTCTCTCTCTGACTTATTTCACTCAGCATAATAGATTCCGTGTACTTCCATGTATAGGAAAATTTCATGACTTCATCTCTCCTGACAGCTGCATAATATTCCATTGTGTATATGTACCACGTTTCTTTAGCCATTCGTCTGTTGAAGGGCATCTTGGTTGTTTCCAGAGTCTTGCTATGGTAAATAGTGCTGCAATGAATATAGGTGTAAGGAAGGGGTTTTTGTATTGTATTTTTGTGTTCCTAGGGTATATTCCTAGGAGTGGTATAGCTGGATCGTATGGGAGCTCGATTTCCAGTTTTTGGAGGAATCTCCATATCGCTTTCCATAAAGGTTGAACTAGACGGCATTCCCACCAGCAGTGGATAAGAGTTCCTTTCTCCCCACATCCCCGCCAACACTGTTTATTCTCATTCTTTGTGATGTGTGCCATTCTCTGTGGTGTGAGGTGGTATCTCATCGTTGTTTTGATTTGCATCTCCCTGATGATTAGTGATGTGGAGCACTTTTTCATGTGTCTTTTGGCCATCTGTATTTCTTCTTTGTCAAAGTGTCTGTTCATTTCTTCTCCCCATTTTTTGATGGGGTTAGATGTTTTTTTCTTGTAAAGTTCTGTCAGTGCCTTGTATATTTTGGAGATTAGCCCCTTATCTGATGGGTATTGGGTGAATAGTGATCATATCAATCATATCAATCGACGCAGAGAAAGCATTTGACAAGGTCCAACACCCATTCTTGATCAAAACTCTCAGCAAGATGGGAATGGAAGGAACCTTTCTCAATATAGTTAAGGCCATCTACCACAAGCCAGAGGCAAATATTGTCCTCAATGGAGAAAAACTGAAAGCCTTTCCTCTAAATTCTGGCACAAGACAAGGCTGTCCTCTCTCACCACTCCGATTCAACATAGCACTGGAAGTACTCGCTATAGCGATTAGGCAAGAAAAGGATATCAAGGGAATCCAGATAGGAAAGGAAGAAGTCAAGTTCTCACTGTTTGCAGATGACATGATACTCTACTTAGAAAACCCCCCTAAAAAAATAAATAAAAAAAAAAAAAGAAAACCCCAAAGACTCTACCTAAAAGCTTCTAGAAACAAGAGACTCATATAGCAAGGTGGCAGGCTACAAAATTAACACACAAAAATCAATGGCCTTTCTATACACCAATACTAATAAGGAAGAAATGGACATTAAGAAAACAACTCCATTCACTATAGTGTCACACAAACTCAAATATCTTGGAATCAACTTGACTAAATATGTGAAGGACCTATACAAGGAAAACTATAAAACTCTGCTCCAAGAAATAAGAGAGGACACGCGGAAATGGCAGCACATACCCTGCTCATGGATTGGCAGGATTAACATCATTAAAATGGCAATACTCCCCAAAGCACTGTACAGATTTAATGCGATCCCCCTGAAGATACCCATGACATTCTTCAAAGAAGTGGACCAGGCACTTTTGAAATTTATTTGGAACAATAAACACCCTCGAATAGCTAAAGCAATTATTGGGAAAAAGAATATGGGAGGAATTACTTTCCCCAACTTTAAACTTTACTACAAAGCAATAGTTATCAAAACAGCATGGTATTGGAATAAGGACAGGCCCTCAGATCAGTGGAATAAGCTTGAATACTCAGAGAATGTTCCCCAGACATACAATCACCTAATTTTTGATAAAGGAGCAAAAAATCCTAAATGGAACAAAGAAAGCCTCTTCAAGAAGTGGTGTTGGCACAAATGGGTAGCCACTTGCAAAAAATTGAACTTAGACCCCCAGCTAACATCATGTACGAAGGTAAAATCCAAATGGATTAAAGACCTCGATATCAGCCCCAAAACCATAAGATATATAGAACAATACGTAGGTAAAACACTCCAGGACATTGAGGCTAAAGGCATCTTCAAGGAAGAAACTGCACTCTCCAAGCAAGTGAAAGCAGAAATTAACAGATGGGAATATATTAAGCTGAGAAGCTTCTGCACCTCAAAGGAAATAGTGCCCAAGATACAAGAGCCACCGATTAAGTGGGAGAAACTATTTATTTTTTTTTTCTTTGCTTCAAAGAGAACCACATAATTTTTTTTCTTTTGGGTTTTTGTTTTTGTTTTTTGGGTCACACCTGTCAGAGCTCAGGGGTTCCTCCTTGGCAAGCTCAGAGGACCATATGGAATGCTAGGATTTGAACCTTCTGCATGCAAGGCAAGCGCTCTGCCTCCAGCCATCTCTCCAGCCCCAGAACCACATAATTTGAACCATCTTGTTCCACCTCATAAATTGAGGGGGAAATAATGGAGGGTTCATACTTAATGTATGAACATTAAGTAGAAATAAAAAAACGATCAGTCTTAAACACCAAATTCAAAGCCAATGACAACAGAATCAACACTCAATCTACAACATGGTAGTCCCAGAATGGACCACTTATACTAGCAGCCCAGGGGGTAAAGGAGGAGGATATAGAATGCATGCTGGGAACAGGGGTGGAGGGAGGACAACATTGGAGGTGGGAATGCCCCTGATTCAATGTCACTATGTACCTAAAAATTACTGTGAAATATTTGTCATCTACTTAGGTCAAAATAAAAATTAAAAAGATAAAAATTGATACAAATTATGTATGTTTATTAGAGTTTCTAAATACCTATACTTGGTCTATAAATTATTGATTCCAAATTATTTTACTCAGTCTTTATCTCTCTGAACGATAATATTTATTTTTATCCATCTTTTACTTTAATTTCAATTTCACTTTCAACAACTCAACTGGCTCTTTTTGTTTGTTTGTTTGTTTTTTTTGTTATTGGGCCACACCCGTTTGGTGCTCAGGGGTTACTCCTGGCTAGGCGCTCAGAAATTGCTCCTGGCTTGGGGGGACCATATGGGATGCCGGGGGATCGAACCGAGGTCCGTCTATGCTAGTGTTTGCAAGGTAGACACCTTACCTCTAGCGCCACCTTCCTGGCCCTCAACTGGCTCTTAGTTACTTATGATCTTTACTAAATTACTATTGTACTATTTTTAAGTGTATCTTATGTTTCCTATCCAACAAATCAAATTCAACTCCTACTCCAAATCAGATATTTTTCCTTTGCTTATCTAAATAAAAATCTCCTACATCCCATATATTGATGACAAATGTTATTATCATAAATAGCCACAGCACCCAAACAATTATAATTTTGTTAAAAAAATATCTTGGTATATTCTACATAATAGTTTATTTAGCAGCTTCTATATTTTACCTAATAAATACCATTTTACTGATTTCTCCTGTTTAAACATTAAATATGCCTCATATATTGTCAAATCATCCTAGAACAAAACAAGCATTTTAAATCAGTATTTGCACATATTATTAGAAACATTGTATTAATTAGTTTTATTAATCTTCTTTTATTTTATATTTATTCTTAAAATATTCCTTTAAAAACTATAGTTATTTTTATTCTTTTTTATTTTATTTATTTATTTTGCTTTTTTTGGGTCACACTCAGTGATGTTCAGGGCTTACTCCTGGCTATGTGCTCAGAAATTCCTCCTGGCTTATGGAACCATATGGGATGCTAGGGATTGAATAGAGTCAGCCATTGTGCAAGGCAAACACCATACTGCTGCATCATCTCTCTGGCCCCAGTTATTGCTATTCTTATGTTAATTTTTGTTTGTTTGTTTTGGGGTCCTCACCCAGCAGGGCTCAGGAGTTATTCCTGCTTCTGTGCTCTGAAAACTCTCCTAACAGTCCCAGGACCATATCTGATGCTATGGATCAAAATCTTGCAAGCCAAATGCACTCCCTACCCTCTGTGCTTTTGCTCAGCCCCAATATGTTATGTGTTTTATATATCCTCAGCTAAAATTATGTTCAAAAAGAAAGTATTAATTCATTTTTATGTACATGATCATAGTATAATAACAAGTATTACATACTAAAAATTAGAAATTCTGAATGAAGGAGCAGATATCATTTATGCTTTTCATAAAGTGGAATAATGTAGAGTGTATAAATAATTATAAAATTATAAGATTATATAATCAAAATGACACAGCTTAATTTATGATATTGTTAAGTTTGTTATTAATTTTATAGTAATTTTATCAATTTTTAGTATAAAATATTACTTATTTATGAATTATTCATCTTGAGATTTGTTAGGAAGTTTAGACTTATAGTTTACTATTATTGAGTTAAACTATATAAGAATATAAACTATTTCTAATAGTTACTAACAGAGAATAATAGTTATTTTATAAAAGTAAAGTAGATTGAGCTAACATATTTAGTTCAATTAAAATCTAATTATATTTTAAATATAAATATTTAAAATGTGTTTTTTGCTACATGTGTTTACATTATTTTTAGATTCTAAAAATAATTCTGTTAGATGAAATATGTTCATATAATACATAAATACATATGTATGTATCATATCATAATGCCTATACTGTCAGTTTCTTTCTAGGAAAGGAACCTTGTTGCACAAGACATGATAGATGATGATATATAGGGTAGACCCTCCCTTCTAGTACACACTACTATATTGCTTAGTACTCTAGTCATGAAAATTATGTTTATCCTAAAATTCTCCTTGCAGAACCTAACCCTGAAAGTCTTATTTAGCTAAGTTCACCCTACAATTGATGAAGTGCCAAGAAATTGGAAAAACTTTCACCTCCAAGGTACTGGCCCAATTTATTTATTTGTTTTTCTACCTTTAATTATTTTTATTTTATTTTATTTTATATTATTTTTTGGTTTTGGGACCATACCCTGTGACACTCAGGGGTTACTCCTGGCTATGCACTCAGAAATTGCTCCTGGCTTAAGGGACCATATGGGACGCTGAGGGGTTCAAACCTGTGATCCATCCTAGGTCAGCCGCTTGCAAGTCAAACATCTTATTGCTGTGCCACTGCTCCACCACCCCCTCACCTTTTTTCTCTTTCTTTCTAAGCTATTCCTTTTACTTATTTTATTCTTAACTCAATTAATTCTTAAGTATTTTGACTAAACTCATAAAGGTCAGACCTCCGACTACAACCTGTGAATAGATCTCTAATGTGTCTATAAGTGGGCATACGTTTGTATGCAGTGGACGCCTGTATCCTTATCTACTCTATATTTTATACAAGCCATGCCTATATTGTATATAGTCCCTCTTATATATTGTTTTTCCCCACACACACACACTCATAACTTTTCTATCCTCTCAAGCCTCAATTCTGATCCATTGTTTCTCCCTATTTAACCCCATTTACATTCAGACTAAATCTTTAGGAATTGTGACTGTCCACCTTCCCCAGTAAACTGCCACCAGACTCCCAAAGTGAAAGGGCACCCTCTCAGCCCCTCATCTCCCTGGCAAGAAGCTGAAACCACCACTCCTGCTGACTCATTCTATGCAACAATTTTTCTCACATATATACCCCAACATGGACTAAAGCATGCTACTCGGAGTCAGCCCCCAAAGCACCCCCCTCCCCAGCTCGAGGACACTATCTGATCCCTTACTGCTGCAAACCATTTCTTAGACTCAATAAGACCATGGTGTGGGACAAAAATGTGCCTTGGATCTCATCTCCCTGAAGACTATCTCAAAACTCTTAATATATATCTATATTTTTGTATATTTAATTAATTAATAATTATAATCTTAGTGTGTCTATTTCCAAAAGTAAAGGTACCCTAATCCATTCCTTCTTTTCTTTTTTCTTTCTATTTTTAAATTTTATTTATTTATTTATTTATATTTTGACCTTTGCTTGTTCTGGTTCTGCTGAGTATAACATCCTGAAGAAAAGTCTTGCTTGGGATTAAAGCTCAGGTCAAAACTGGACACAGGGCCCTGAGCGATAACACAGTTATAAGGCGTTTGCCATGACACAGCTAACCTGGGACAGATCCAGGTTTGATCCCCAGCATCTGAGATGGTCCCCTGAGCATGCCAGGGAATTTCTGAGTGCAGATACAGGAGTAACTCCTGAGCACAGCAGGGTGTGGTCCCTCCCCAAACATAAACAAAAGAAAAGAAAAAAAAAAACCCGGTCACAGAAACTGTATGACCTGACATTTTTATCCCCTAAGGCACCAACAAGATAATATGGAATTGAACTTTTTTGCATAGGCACACTAAGATAGGAAAATTGTATATATAGAAACAATTTTTTATCCAGTAGAGATAAGAACTCATAAAGTTTATAGTACAGGGGCACGTCCCACCCTGAACATTTGTCATGGGAACTCGACTTAGAACTCACGTGATTGAACATCGACCATCCAACCCCAAACCGTAGATCCCAACTTTAAATTGTTCCTCTCAACAGCACCAGGAATAAAACTCCCCCAGAGGAGTCTTTAATACAGGTCTGGTATGTACATTCAACATCCTGATGACAAGGAAACAGCAAAGACTTGACTCAAAGGCAGGTTGTCCCACCTCATCACTAATGGTGAGATGAAATCAGAGACACTCCATCCTTTGATCTGTGCAAAAACCAAAATCTCTAAATACAGAAGACTGACTGCAACAACTGTGACTGAGCCAAACTTCTGAAACCATAAAGAAAGACTATCCTAGACCTCGTCCTAAGGCCTGTGTGTGCAGGTAGGGGGTGGGGGTGGGGATTCTCAGGCAACATAAATAGACACTTGGTTTTAAAATGAACATGGCCGAGCCTATAGTCAATCCCATGACAATGTGCTTCAAGGGTGGAGAAACCTTGTATTTCTTAGTCAAAGAATTTCCTTTTTAAATTTCACAAAACTTACTATACACATACCCCCCAAAAAAACAACTTGCCACATCAGCCCCCATTCCCTTTTCTTTCTTTATTTCTTCTATTAAATTTATATTCATGGCCTCTTGACAGGGGTTCCTCCCCACCCTTTTTTCTTCTTCAACACAACCATAGAACACAAATCAGCTTGCTCTGCCTCATAAATTAAGGGAAAAAAGTGGATGGGATAACAGGGGCAAATAGCCCCACGAACATTGAGTGGAAATAAAAAAATGATCAAACCTAAATATCCAATCCAAAGTCAAAGACAATAGACACAAGAGACCCAAACGACATCACGTTATACATAAAAGGGACTTGTTATGCTGGCAGTCAGGGGGCTAAGGGTAGAGGTAAAGGAAGCATGCTGAGAATAGGTGCAGAGAGATCAACACTGGTGGTGGGAATTGTCCTAATTCACTGTCACTATGTACCTTAAATATAACTGTGATAGACTTGTAATTCACATAGGTCTCAATAAAATGTTAAAAAATACAATATCTTAAGCAAACATATTTAGTTTAATTAAAATCGAATTATGTTTTGAACCCCATTTAAAATGTGGTTGTTTGCTACACTCTGGTTACATTTTTTTAGAACCTAAAAATAAGTCCGCTAGACAAATGAAATATGCTCATTTAATACATAAATACATATGCATATATACATCTAAATATGTACCAAAAGCACACCATTAATCATACTTGAACTAATTATGTATAAAAAGATGCATCCCCTTTGTTTTCTCCTATCAGATATTAAATACATATGAAAATGAAGCTTATGGACTCTTCCCATATTATATTGAACTGCCCATGCACGTACATGATTTCTATGTTTTCAGCTTATGACACAAACTGCCAATTTGGGCATTATAAAAAATGTAACGAACTTTCCATTAAGTGTGCTCCCTCAGTGAACACCCTCTGTTCACTGGAACAGGACCCAGCAGGATCTAAAAAATAAGCGCCATGTTGGGAAAGATAATGAATATTTATGCTTTATGGAATCATTTTACATTAATTTTCATCTGCACTCTAAGACCCCCAAATACTAAAATAGGAGAAGGCATAAAGAGAATTGTGTATAATACTTTGGATTAATGATAAGGAAACATCAAAGAGCTAATGATACCTAAGCTTGTGAAGGCACAGATAATGCAGAGACATATTGGTTATTTGCATTTCTATTTAACATATCTGTATTACATGATGTTTATATAAATTATACTTTAATCCATAAAATTACTGAAGAATTGGAAATATAATACTCAAATATTGTTTAATGAGTAAAAAAATTTGGTCAAAATGAGAGAGAAGATGGCAAAATTGAAGAAGAACAAATTGAGCTGGAGAAGAGTACTCTTCTACTTTGGCCATATATTTTCAAAACTGTTTCATTTGAGAGAAGGCACTCCTTCAAGCAGATATCAAAGAGCCTTAGCGCCACTTCGAGTAGCACTGAGATAAGCAGGCTGAATAATAAAATATCAAGTTGTGAAGACAGAGCATTACTGAGGCTGGTATTGAATTACACCTGATTATGCTCAGCAGGTAGGAGTTGCATTAATAAATTCAGGACTAGAAGTTCCAAAACATTTTCTATCCCTTTTCCCAAAGACAGTTTTAATCATTAAACTAATAAGTCTTAGACTGATTAGAAAAATAAATAAAGGAATTGTGACTAATCTATAACATTCTGTCTTGCTATCATTTATATAAAACAAGCCCAAGAGGCATATATGCCAGTGTATTAAATAACTCCATTATATTTCTAGGGAATTGTTAATTAAATTGTTTATAGGAATTGTCTTGCTTGAAGTTTTAAGGATCCATATATAATAATAAACAGGCTTCAACATAATGTTTGGAAATGAGCAAAGTACATAGAACATGTGAGTAAAAATTTAAATTATTTCATTTTGTTTGTCTTTTTGGGACACAACAGACTGTGCTCTAGGTTAACCCCTGGCTCTGTGCTCAGGAATCACTCCTGGTGGACTCAGGTAGCCATATGATATGACAGGATCTGCTACAGATAAGACAAAAGCCCTACTCCAAAATATGAGGTATTTTTGTGATAACAGTGATGCATGTCACTTAAAGAAATATTTATAGTATTTTTTTATTTTCATGGAATACGGCAGAATACTTTTTGTGTGGCAAATGTGGAACACTCTTTTACTACAAAATGTTAACTGTGAAAAACTAAAATGAAAAAATAATAACAAAGTAAAATTACCTTTTAAGCATGATAAATGAGTTTTTGATATGGTGTAGTGAACCTTTAATTTCAAAATTATGCCTAATTTATTTCCAGAATTATAACACAAATTTAGAAAATAAAATATTGGAGAAACATCAAGAAAGAAAAAAATATGTTGATCTATTTTAAAATTATAAATCCTAAAAATTTTATCATAAACCAGATTCTATAAATGAAAATTTTGATAAAGAACTCCTTTCCTATATCACGTATTAGAAATCTCAATGACTGCCTAACTTTAACATTCAGCAATGAAAGACTGTTAGGGCTAATAGAATATGGCTCTTTAATATTTTAATAAGAATAAATTTAACAAAGAATAAATTTTACTCTACTTGGTATTTGATGTCCCTTTAAGTGGAAAAAAGTAATGTGGTCATAAAGAGATCTTAACTAAAACCCATATATTTGATAAAAAGAACTATCTTAAAAGAAATTTCAGCTGTGTTACTAGTATCCTCTATTTTACAAAAAGAAAAAAAAACCAGCATACTGTTACAGAAAAGGACAAATGTTCTAGGAACTCTCTCAGACATTTGTTTGAAGTTTTTCTCAAGCATTTAAACCTAAGCCACCACTGAATTCTCCCCATTGGGAGGACAGGAGTGCTAGAGATCACATGCACAGAACTGAGCTCAAGATGTGCAGTATCAAACTGTTTACCCCTTGACCTTTTCTCCCTTCGCTGCTAGGCTACCATATTCCGTTTCTTCTAGATTACGACAAAAAAAAAAAATCAATTTCAGCAGTGAAAAAGACTTTTAACTTAAAGCTAAATTCCCTGAAGTTTTTTAAAGGACAGAATCGCTCAACTTTTTCACAAACTGCACTAAAGATAAATTTTTGTCTTATGAGAAAACTTTCTCCCATATCTTTTCTCTTTTCTACTATTTTTTTCTATTAAATAAAAAAGTTTGAAGACAATGAAGTTTTTAATACTCCCAGAACAAAGAAGCCTATTAGATTTATTTTGAAGCAGTGTGTTTATTCTATCATCAAAATTTAACTTTTAAAATAAGGATTATATTCCAAAATCTTTAGAATACGTTTTTATAATATCTTAATTTAAGCACCATGATTACAAACATGTTGAAAGTTGGACTTCAGTCATAAAAAGTACACCCGCTTCATCATTGCAAACTTCCCACCATCAATGCCCCCCAACTCCTTCCATCCCAACCCCCTGCCTATCTTGAAGACATTTATTTTTTTTTACTCACAACTATCATCATGATAGTTGTTAATGTAGTTATTTTTAATGTAGTTTTCTTTGTACTTACCACTCTTTGTGGCATGATAGTTGTTAATGTAGTTATTTTTAATGTAGGTTTTTTTTTTTTTTTTTTGTACTTACCACTCTTTGTGGTAAGCTTCATAATTTGGACTGGTCCTTCCCACTGTCATCTCTATTGTTTCTGAGTATTTTTACTAAACTGTCTTTTATTTTCCTTAAATATGAAATATGAGTGGACTATCCCTCTGATTTAACTCAGCATAATTGCTTTCATGCCCATCTATGAATAGGAAAATTTCCAGAAGAATGATATTACTGTAAGGATCATATGAGGGTTCTATTTTCAGGTTTTGAGGAATCTCCATATTGTTTTTCAGAAATCCTGGAATAGACTACATTCCTACCAGCAGTAAATTAGAGTTCCTTTCTCCTCTCATCCCTGCTAGCACTGATTGTTCTTGTTCTTTGTTGTGTGTGCCAGTTTCTGTGGCATGAGATGCAACTCATTGTTGTTCTGATTTGCATCTCCTGATGATTAATAATATAAAGCAATTTTTGCATGTGCCTTTTGGCCATTTGTATTTCTTTTTTGAGGAAGAGTCTGTTTAATTTTTCTCCAATTTTTGAGGGGTTAGATAATTTTATCTTGTTAAGTTCTGTCAGTACCTTGTATAACTTTGATATTAGTCCTTTATCTGATGGGTATTGGATGAACAGTTTCTCACATTTTGTGGGTGGCCTTTGAATCCTAGTCACCTTTGAGGTGCAGAGGCTTCTGAATTTAATATAGTCCCATTTTATTTATCTCTGCTTCCACTTGTTTGGGCAGTGTTGTTTTCTACTTGGAGATGCCTATAGTCTCAATATCATGAAGTATTTTACCTATGTATTCTATATACTTTATAGTTACAAGTTTGATATATCAAGGTCTTTAATCCATTTGGATTTGACCTTTGTGCATGGTGTTAGATGGAGGACAGAGTTTGTTTTTTGCCTGTGGCTGACCACCACTTGTTGAAGAGTTTCTTCAGAATATATTTGATCCATTAACAATTTTGAAAAATCCCTTCTATTATATGATACATTACCTGAGGTACCTGTGTAATAATAATAAGTCCTAATATTCTCATCATGATGATGTCAAAGATTGGTGTTTCTAGTTATTAAGTGAAAGAAAAAGTAAAATAATAATTCAAAATAAAAATAATTCAAAAAAAAGATTATGAATATATAGTAGACACAATATATTCATGATCTTTTGAAATTTTTCACACTGACAGGCTTATAAATTTAATCACAGTAAAATACATTCTCTTAATTTATTTTTAAAGTTCTAATAATAGTCATTAACATTTGAATTACAAGTAACAGAGTAAGAAGCTTAGACTTTATTAATGTCTGTGAAATATTGGAACTGTTCACAGTGTATTTTGCTACTGTGTATTTTGGTCATGTGCATTGTTGTTATTATTATAACTCAATACATCTATTCATTCACACTCTGCTGCTAAAATTTATTTGCTCAGATTTATGAACTTGATATTTTGTCATAAAATTACTATCAACCACATTTGTAATAATTATAAAATGTCTTATTACTGAAGTACTTGGAAGTTTAAATTAAATGCAAAGAAATGGCTTTAAAAATATTTTGTTTTAGGGGCCAGTGCAGTGGCATGCACCAGCCTAGGATGGACCACGGTTCCATTCCCTGGAGTCCTATATGGTCCCCAAGCCAGGAGCATTTCTGAGTGTATATCCAAAAGTAACCCAGAAGCATCACCTGGTGTGGCCCAAAAACAAAACAAAAAATCTGTTTTAATTTTTCATGTGATATTTAAACACAAAGTGCATAAATTATAATTTATTTTTTGTCTTTTGATGACCATTATTCGTGTTTTTCTTTAAAAGCCTGAGATAGTTAATAATGAGTTACTGTTTCACTTAATAAATGGAATTTTTATTTTATACAGAGGAATACTGTTATGAGATTTATGCCCACTATTCAGCAAACAAACATTTTCCATGTGACATCCTTCAGCATGGGAAAACTAAAGAAATAATAGAATAACTATATGTTGGTTCAATAGTTTTCTGCAATGGCTTTCCATTTAGTACATAATGAATAATTAATTGATGAAATATTGATTTAATATATTTTCCAAATTTTGTCTACATAGTGAAGTAATGATTTCCAGGTTTACTGTAGGTATTTAAAAATTCTGCTATCAACATATGTACCTAATATTACTAAATGCAGCTTCATTCTTTTTACCTTAAAATGCTAATTAAAAGCATCTGCTCAAAATATAGAAATCTTATTTGATTTTTTTCTCTTAAAATTTGTCTTAGAGGGCCCGAAGAGATAGCACAGCAGTGTTTGCCTTGCAATCAGCCGATCCAGAACCTAAGGTGGTTGGTTCGAATCCTGGTGTCCCATATGGTCCCCTGTGCCTGCCAGGAGCTATTTCTGAGTAGACAGCCAGGAGTAACCCCTGAGCAACGCCGGGTGTGGCCCAAAAACAAAACAAAAAAAAAACAAAACAAAAAAAAATTTGTCTTAGAATGAATTAAAATTTTAAAAGTAGCATAAGTATTTTCAGATTCAATAAATAAGATCTTGGAAGTAGACATGCTTTTTTTTCCTTTCAAAATATTAAAGTCTGAAAAAATAAAAATAAATAATTTCTTGGCATTATTAGTAAGCCAAACTCTGGGGCTGGGTGGTGGCGCAAGGGGTAAGGAATCTGCCTTGCACGCTTTAGCCCAGGGCAGACCATGGTTCGACACCCCCCCCCGCCCAGTCCCATATGGTCCCCCAAGGCAGGAGTGATTTCTCAGCACATAGCCAGAGTAGCCCCTAAGCATCACTGGGTGTAGCCCCAAAACAAAACAAACAAACAAACAAAAAGCCAAAAAGGGCAAAAAAATTAAATATAAACTTTGTACAGAATTCTCATTTTATAAATCTTTAAAATTACTTCTACAAGGGTAGAAGTAAAAACTTTTGATATTCTTAATAATGCATGCGTGGTAGTACTTTTCTCTCCATATTAGGAATGGAAACAAGTAAATAAAAAGGTAAAATGTGTCCTGGGTTATAGATTGCATTTGAATATAGAGATAAAACTCATAACAAATGGAACACAAATCTGTAAATAAGTAGTATCTATCTGTGGATTTCCTTTTCTGTCAAAAAAGAAAGTAGAAGCAATTTCACATGTGCCAATAATAGTAAGCACACTAAGATTTCAGAATTTTTATTTATAATACGATTGTCTGATAAGTTGGAGAAATAACTGATACCACTCTAAAGCAGAAATATGCAAGAAATTCTGAAGCATCCTTCGGAGCCACACAACAAGTTGTTCAGACTACATATAAGTAACAATTGCACTGCAACAAAGACAAGAATAATAACTTCCTTGGGTAGGGATATGTAAGCAAGATACAAAATACATATAAAATAAATCCCAAATGATATAGCTAGAATAATTTGAAAATAAAAGTTTAAATATGTATTCTAATTTAGTTTTAATTAAATTAAATTAAAAAGCTTAAATTAAATATCCATTAATTCATGCTGATATTTTAATAAACAATTGATAAAGATGATAACACACATTTCTGTGCAGAAGAATACTAAATAATTTTTATAAATAACTTTCATCAGAGAGCAAGACCATTAAATTCTGTGAAATGGTGGGTTGTGTGTTCCACAATTCCCATAGATGGAGCGGGATACCCATGCCTCTAATCTGGATAGGACAAGAGATGCAGGTCCAGCATCATTTCTGATGCAGAAAATAATTCACACACAGTTGGGAAGGAATAGCTGTCTAGAAACTCACACTGTAAACTGTTCATTCACAAACTGGTTGATCCACCACATGGAAGAAACCAAGAGCCAAGATGGCAGCTTCCCTCCAAAGCAGCCTTCATTGGGAAGAACAAGGCCACCCCCAAGGGGAGGGGAAAAAGCCCTATGAGGAGGCAATGGGGAAACATCTTTTTAACATGTAAACCAAAGGAACAAATCAAGAGACATTTAATTAGAAGGCAATAAGAGGACCAATCCAAATGCCTATACCAACAAAATTCTATTTTTAAATGTGGGCTTTGTATAGAGACTTAATTCTAATGAGTGTAGTAGACGATTGAGACATCATTTATAGTAAAGATAGTAGCACAGGTTTTCTCAGCCAGATGATCAAAATCTATATAAGTTGTCAGGTTGACTTTATGTTATCTGCATATAATGTAAAAATAATTTTCCTCTTCAAGGTACTTAACTCCAGTCTAAACATGAGAAAAGTACAGTATAAATGCTGGTGATAAAATATATTAGTTATGTATTCATTGCCCATTGAAAATAGTGGAAAATGCTAAAAAATAAATATTGAAAATTTCCCCATGATATTATGTGGAATCCAGCATAAATTCTTGACAAAGGGAGAAATAACATGGAGGTAGGGAGTTGGCCTTGTATGCAGAAGGACGGTGTTTCGAATCTCAGTATCCCATATGGTCCCCCGAGCCTGCCAGGAGTGATTTCTGAGTGTAGAGTCAGGAGTAACCCCTGAGAGCTGCCGGGTGTGACCCAAAAACCAAAAAAATAAAAAATAAAAAAAAGCTAAAAAAGAATTTTGACATAGGAAAAATGAACAGAGGAAATCAATTAAATATTGACTGTATTTGATAATATTTATAATAATTTATTAAAGATACTAAATAGAATTACTTAAATAAAATAACAAAAATATAGGAAATTAAGTATTAATTATATAAATAGTATTAGTATATTTGTTTTGCAACTTATCTGTAAATGAAACCATATGATTTATTTATTAAATAAACATCATGTTTAGAATTAAGGTGTAATATAATGCCCTGAAAAGAACCTCTTATAAAACTATAGCTATAAGGCTGAAGTATTTGCAAGAAACTACTGTCAGCCATGAACTTGACCCTTGAGAATTCAAGGCCATGATCTAGTTCTAAAAACAGCATGATACATATGCTTAGAACATAAATCATATATGAAGAAAGGGCATGGAATGACTGTAATAATTATATTTTATATTAAAGGTTTCCAATATATGAAGTGATTTGTTACACTATATTGTTTCTTGAAAGGAGGACATTAGTAGCAGAATTTAAATAATAAAAGAAAATATTCACAATATCAATGTTTACAAGTTAAATATTTATACCTAAATTTTTTTTTTACAAGCATCTTGTAATTTTGTTGTCTTGCTTTAGTGTGTACTATTTTGCTTCATTTAAATATTTTAATAAAATAACATATGAAACATGTAATACATGAGAGGTTATATAAGTTATTAGATATTAATATTATATTTTAAGTGATATTAAATTTCATATGTGGACATATTATTGTAATTTGGAGTTTTAATTTGGATATATTTTCATTAGCAGTATGTTTTATCTTACTGTTTCAAAAAGTCTGAAATAAATTCTTGTTATTATGGCAAACTGAAGTTAAATTCTGCCCTGTAGCAAAAATAGGATTACTTAACCAAGCTTTTATTTATTATAAACAAATTAGAATTTTTAGAAATCAGTGCTTAGAGATAAAAAAGAGAAAATAACTGAAAGAAGTTATGACTGAGTGAGCACAATCTATAGAGCTTTCAAAATACACTCTCCAATACTAATTTAAATATTTACTGAATGTTAATATTCAGATATAGAAATATGTGTGTATTTGTTTTCCTGAAGGTCTAGAAATAAAATGATGAATGTTAAATTTCAGAATTAAAGCAGCTTATTTTAGAGAGGAGATTTTTGCTGTCTTGTAATTGTTTGTATAAAATATGGTTTCTTTTCTCTACTGATGTCTTTCTTTATTTTGATATGTCACCATAACTTCATATATTAAATTACAATTATATTCATGCAAATAATAGCATGCTATGAAAGATTATAGAAAGTAAAAATGCACAATACATTATTGAATACAATAATTCACAGTAGAATGAATGAAAAGTGGAAATAAGAGTTTATTATCTAACTGCTTCTATATTGGTTAAAACTACAGTTCCTTTACTCATCACTATACATAAAAATTCAGAGAAATAATGTAACTTACAGGTTTATAAGTTTAAATATAAGTTAACTTCAATTAAACTTAAAAATATCACTCAGCTTAGAGAATTTCTTAAAAGTTTAAATCAGATATTTATTTTAACCTTTAATATAACCTTTAATATAAACCATGAACTCCAGAAACTAATTTGGTATTTTCTTTTCCAAGCCATTGCAATGGTCATGCTTTAACTAAGTTTTCCTTAGTCTTTGAAGTATAGGTGATGCTAGATGTCATATCTGCCTCATCTAATTTTAAATTTTTCATTTCTAGAAAGTGTTACTATAGCTTCTTCCAAGTCTTCAGATATAGACTGCTAGTGGCGTATACATGCAGTTTTAAGAAGATAGTTGCATGGTTATTGGTAGAGTTAGGTACATATAACTACATGTAAACTGAAAGTATCAATGGATCATTTTTAAGAACCGCATAGAACAGAGAAGAATCCTATGTAGATTGAGAAAGGAAGCGTTTCAGATGGCCGAGACCAAGTTCCAGGGAAATAAAAAACATTTTATTTTAAATATTGAGTGCAGGAACTTAGAGAGTTAATGCAATGGTTGAGCCTTTTGTATTGCACCAGATTATATCCTTGTTTTATATTATAGACTCCCAAGCACCACCAGGTGAAGTCACTAAACACTAATCCAGAAGTACCAGAACTCCTCAGGGTAAGATGCCCCAAAGTCAAACAACAAAATGAAACAGAAGACAATAAACAAATTCAAAAACTAAAATATCTTCTCTTAAGTGATAACTGGAGTCATGATGAATATAAATCTAACAGATTTATATAATCTAAAAAGAATAATAGTTTCATTTTTTGGTATACGTTTACTTTGTGTGACTTTTTTTGGATGCTTGTCCTAACTCTGACTCACAGTTACTTCTTTCAATGATGGACCATCCATTGACCCTATTCCCAGATTTCTTACCACTCATAGACAAAAACTGACAAAATAGTATTTGAGCAACCTCCGAATATACTACTTTACACTAAAATATTAAAGTTATCACACAGTTATTTAAGAAAACTTAATTAAAAGACAATAAAACTGCATTGATGGTTTTATTGGTTGAACTATAGGCCAATAGGAAGTAAGTAATCAGGCAGTCAACCCGTTCAAAAAGGGCCAGCTTCATAGAATCACTCTTTTCACAAATGACATATAAACCAAGCTATAAATGATTCTATGCAAATGTGGCAGAAAGCTGGCCATCTGAGGAGGAGATGGCAGGCAAAGCCATCACCTGCCAAGCCATGCCTGTATCTATCACCTAGAATCACCATTTACCCAATGGCCCTATTTCATTACAATTCCTTTTGGAACACAAATTCCCTTCGGGGACACCAATCTGACCAATCTTCAGGTAGAACAATTTTGGGGATGATATCATCAGGGATTGTGAGTCAAGTGTGGGCACTATTCTCCCTCAACTCCTCTATATTTTTCTTCTGGGTAGCCTGATAGTTTAGTACATGTCCTTAAAAGTTGCAGAAACAGTAAGAGTGCTTTAAATTTCTGGAGAATTTTATTTCATTGATTCTGTCATCTCTATAATAACACACCAATTTAACAGAATGAACAGCTGACATCAATATCTTACTGAACCTTTTGCCATTTTATTGACTTCATTGGAAGTAAAATAATTTTGAAAATGTGCTTGCTACTGTACTTCTCTTTTGTCTTTCTTTTATTAAAAATCTTCTTTTCATATTTTATTTT
The DNA here is from genome assembly GCF_024139225.1 of Suncus etruscus. Classification (NCBI taxonomy): domain Eukaryota; kingdom Metazoa; phylum Chordata; class Mammalia; order Eulipotyphla; family Soricidae; genus Suncus; species Suncus etruscus. The sequence goes on along the minus strand of NC_064851.1, from coordinate 61,537,229 downwards.
TTCAATAACTTTGCTTTCAGTTATTTGAAAACAAATGTATTTTAGACAATAATATTTTCAGTAATAAATGAATTATCACATATATCAATAATGTGATGCATTTTCTTTAAATTAATAAAATAAAATAAATAAATAATAATATATTTTCTGATAGCTGGCAATTTTAATTGCAGTGAACTATCACATTAGCCTGGGGCTCATGCTTATATACAGAAGTCTGCAATTTAATGTCCAGTAATGAATGCCCAGTAATGAACACTGCCAGGGGTAACTCTGAGAATAACACCAGGTGTTGCCCTTAAGCAATGCTTTGTAGTCAAAAACAACAACAAAGTATGTACAGAGGCATATTTTAAATAATTATTTTTCTGGAGCACATATGTGTTATCACTCTATACACATGGTGTCTGTATGCACTTACATATCTCCTCATAAAATGGATACTTTTATTTTTTAACAGCTATGTATACTGGGGTTCTTTCTCTTTGGAGAAGACCATGCTCTTTCTTAAGCTCATTACTCTCTCTCTCTCTCTCTTTCTCTCTCTCTCACTCTTTCTCTCTCTGCCTTATATTCATTCTTTCCATTAATTCTTTTTCTCAAAGCTATCAAATAAAATTTGTTTTTACTTTACAAAATAGTTAACTTTATTGGATTTTCAAAGCATCTAGGGTTAGTAAACTATTTTAGTATATTTCAGAAAGGGTACGGGTCACAAAAAAGGAATAACTGTGATTTTATACTCGAATTATTTTTGTCCTAGATGTTTTCAACTGAATAAAATATCTTTAAATATAATTAAGTTTTGTGGAAACCACACATTTTGACCATGGATTTTTACTCAATATGTAATTTTTGACTGATAGAACTAAATAAGACCTATGTATAATCAAACTAGAACTTCAAAATACAAGAAAAATATATTAAAATAAAATATAGTGACAAAGTGATGTTAGTACTCGTAGGACACTTGGTTTTTAATTTCAGGCAACATCTATGCTCCAATAAAAATATAAACCACATTGATTGTTTTCATAGAGAACCCTATGTAATATACAAGAAGTCCTAGGTTAGGAATGAAGAAAGTACACAAGGTAAGTTAGTTGTTTCACATATAGGGTATGGGTTCCATTCCATTGTCATATATGCTACCAGGAAATCTACCAGGAGTGAACTATGAACACTGTTCCAGTAGCAAGCCCTGAGAACAACCAGGTGTGACCATGCTTCGAAAAAATAAATAAATGACAAAAAAACTGTCTCATAGAAATAAAAGTAATTAAATTGCCTAGTGCCTGAGAACAGATGATTGGTTAAAGAAGCTGATTTTTATTTAGCCACAATTGTAATGGAATACTATTCCCACACAATGTAATACTATGCAGCTATGTACTACATTAATTGTAATACATGTATAAAATTTAGTACATGAAGCCATGAAATTTGCTCATACATGCATGAATATGAATATTATTATGATAATTTATATGAGTTAGAGAGAGGAATATATAGAATAATCTTACTCATTTGTGAGATATAAAAAATTAAAAGATAGTATGGTACTAATACCAAAGACAATAGAGATTAGTATCAGAAGGATCAATTCATGGTAGAAAGTGTGCCACAAAGAGTAGTGAACATTCCATGATGACAATGACATTTGGAACTGATCACTGGACAAGAACTTGGTACTGCGAGGGGAAAAAGTGATATGCATGGAACCAATTCATTAGCAATAATAAAAGTCATAGTGTCATGTTGATTAATAAAAAGCATAAATTTTATGTGTTAGTACGGCTACCCCACGCACTTTGTTTCTAACCCCTCAGGAGAACGGGTCTGAGGATTTATAGAAGCAGCAGAGAAATAATTCAGGGGCAGTCTGTTTCATCGAGTCAGCTTGTTTTTATTCCATGGCCTTGTCTGCCATGTGCAGCCTCTGCGTCATGTCTGCCTAACTCATGTCTTTCTCTCGGAAGTTCTCTGCTGCCTCTTCTGCTGCTTCTCTTCATGTGTCTCCTTTTCCTTACCCCAAAGCCAGCACCTTTTATTTTTTAAATAAAACAATCCCATCAGAGGTGTGGGTGGGTCTGATCATCCAGGTGGGTTTAACAACTCAAAAGAAGAGGTTATAAAACAGGAAGTTGGGGGCAGGGTTACAGAGAAGCAGTGAGTGTTTCATTGATTTAGATTGGTAAACTGGAGCCCCACTTGGTCTTTAAGTTCCCTTGACATCATCTTGGCAGAAGCACTTCAAGGAGCTGGTGAGAAAGGCTGAAGGTTTTTCCTCTAGTTCATAAAGGCAGTTATGAACCTGTGGCTGTGGAAAGCTGGGATCTCAGATGGGTGATTTAGGGACCATTCTATGGAACAAGGGTATCAGAGAGCCAGAACGCCTGACACTTAGCCAGGCCTATAGAATTAAAATTTGGTATCTTCATTTTGCATAGAGATTTTCTTAAAAGGTAGCTCAGGGCTGGGATGTGATTCAAAAATGTATGTCATGCCTTATATGTGTGATTCAGGTTTGAGCCCTGAACCCACTGCCAAAATAAATAAATAAATAAATAAAATGATTAATTAATTAATAAATAAGCAGAATGGATCTCACAAGTCAGTAGAATATTTACCTTGCACATGGCTGACTATGGTTGATCGCTGATATCTCAGATGATCCCTGGACCTGCCAGGAGTGATTTCTGAGCACAGAACCAGAAAGTAAATCCTGAGATGTGACCCCCATACCAAAATAAAATAAAATAATATAAAACAGGTTTAGGAGATGGCATCCTAGACTGCTACCCTCTTCCACGTGGAATAGATGAGCCATAGGCCCTCCAGGTCTCTGAAGCAGCCTTTATTGATAAAACAAAGCTCAACCCCAACAGCTGTAACAGGGCCAAATGAAAACTTGCTAGTACCAAAATGTCAAAATATGAAAGTTGATTTTTCCTTTCTACAAATTAATCAATGGCAAATAATGTTTTTAAATATTTGTCAGTGAGGTGACATTGGTAACAGGAATATTGCACTGGTGAAGAAGGTGAACATTTTATGACTAAAACCCAATTATGGACATGTATAAAGATATTATAAAAACAAATTATTAAAATTATATTTCAACTTTAAATGTATTGAAATTTAAATATAAAAATAAAAATTTATGAGCTAAAAGTTAAAATATTTATAAACAATTATAATTATTTTAAATATATCATTAGATTTTACTTATAATTTAAAATTTAAAATAATTAGAAATCATTGTATTTGTTAATTGGAAATATATTATTAATATAACTTTCACAATCTCAAGATATTTAAACAATATTTTATCAGAATTCAGTTTCCAAACTAAAATTTTTATTAATTTTATTAATTTTATTAATTTACAAATAATAAATATATACAGCAGGGGTCTCAAACTCAGTTTACCTGGGCGTCGCAGAAGACAAAGTTGGGGTGAGGCAGGGCCACATAAGGGATTTCGCTTACCGAATATTTGCAATAAAAAACTGCATCAGTAAGAAAAAAATTGCAAAAAATTGCATTAAACATTTGCATACCCCTAACGGAACGTCTCGGGGTATGCAAATGTTTAATGCATTTTTTTGTGTTTTTTTTTTGTGATTATTTGTTAAGCGAATAATCACGAATACTGCAATATTGAAGGCCGGCCGCGGACCACAAAATGTTGTATGGAGGGCGGGCTGTGAATTTGAGACACCTGATTATACAGTATTGTATTTTAATACTTACTATAATGTTAAATTGACAATTATTACATTAAATGTTAAATGGATAATTATTACATTGCAATGGTTACAGATTGATCATCAGAACATGATTGAAAATGAAAAATGAAATCAAACATAAAAATGTTCAGATATCCATTCGGAAGAAGAAAGCAAAAAATGGAGAAAAGGGTAACAAAATAAAACAAGACAAGACAAAAAGAAAAAACAAAAATAAACCAAAGAACAATCAGGGATAAGCAACAAAAATACAAAGAGAATAAAAAGAAGAATAAACCCAAAACCAAAACCATTAGCTACAAAGAAATAAATTAATGGACTCCTCCCATATCTTTTCTTATATCTCCAATAGAGCCACTGGAGTCACCTTGATCAGCCTCATAATTGGAAGGTGAAAATGGATGGTACCAAGACCAGACAGTTGTATGTTCATTTGGTGGAAATAAAAGATGATCAGACTTGAATACCAAATTCAAAGTTAATGACAATAGAATCGATACCCAATCTACAACAAGCTGTGCAAGGGGGAAACAATTGCACTAGCATTATGAGGGGTGGGTAGAGAAGGGATATGTGGGATGCATGCTGGGAACAGGAGTGGAGGGAAGACAACATTAGTGATGGGAATGCCCCTCATTCATTAGCACTATATGCCTTCAATATTACTATGAAAGATTTATAATTCACTTGACCACAATGAAAATTTTAAAAAAAATTTAGAACAGAAAAATAATTATCAGATACAGGATATAGCAAAAAAAAAAAAAAGCTTAAAATATCAAAAAGCACAAAATTCCATTACCAAAGAAACTTTACAAGAACTAACATAAAAGGTTTAATAGATGCATGCTGTATATAAACAAGAAAAAAAAAGCAAAAATACTTGATAAAATCAAATCTCCAATTCATCTAAATCAACAATCACAGATAATTAAATAAGAACTATAAGCCAAAATAGAATTATGAAACACAATTATACATATGTACTAAGAATAAAAAATAATTAAATTATGTCTATTGTTCATTATTGATCATTAAAACAAATTATCAAAACTATTCATGCACACATATCATAGATAAGCCTCTAAATAATTGTGCTCAATAATTGAAATAGAGGAAAAAAAGAATACAGAAGTTGTTTTCCAATTATCTGAATTTCTAGAACAGTCAATAGTTAGCATTAAGATAAAAGTGATGTAAATTTGGTGGACAGTGGAGTTAGATATGTAAGAAGATGCTCTGCTGATTTATGTTGTCTCACTATCTCATTCATTCTTGTGTTCTCTTCCATTCCCCTGTTTCTTTCCACGCTCAGTTCTCTGAATCTCTATTCTCTTTCTGTATGTTTTACTTGGGATCTTGGGTACAGAAAACAATAAAATAGTCAATGAATTTGAATGAATCATAAATATATGTTCTTTGAATAAGTCTTAGTTTAATTATTCATTAATTACAAAATTTAAAATTGCTGTTAAATGTGTGCTAATCTCAAACCTCAGCAATTTCACTTTAAAATGAGTAAGAGATTCCCAAGCTATAAGTGATGAATTCCAAATGAACTCAGATAAATAACAAAGTTATAAGTCAGCAAATAAATAAGACAATTTCTGAAGTTATGATAAATAATACATCAATGTTCAACTAGGTTTAAAGTTTAAGACAATTCATACCATTTTGATTTGTTAATATCAATGTAAACTGTTTACATTTACTTTCAAATTTATTTTTAAAATCAACCAATAGTAAATTTAAATAGCATTCTTTTAACATAAAAATGCTATTGAGATGTTGAAAATAATTAAATAAATCAAATATACTACTTATGTAAATCTCAAAATGCCATAAAATATAAATGTTCCTCATGATTAGCATCATTGGTGAAAGGGAATTAGACCAATACACTGGTCTCAAAAAGAAAAATATGTTCAGTAGTTGAATGGGAGATAACTAATTATCAGTTTTCTGTCACATGCACACACACAAAAAAGATGGTATGTCCTTGGAAGTTCTGACTTTATACAAAATGCATTCTGCATAGTGTATGTTTGAGTGAAACAATGGCATACTTGAAAACAGAAAAATTGATGAATTCTCAGTTGAATTCTACATAAAACAGCAAGAAGACCTGCTTTCAATTCCTGGTTATTCCACTCTGGAAAACCTCTGGTAATGGACAAGTTAATCACGTTTTATGATATCTTCTACATCTGTAAAAACACTAAAAATTAAATAAAATCTAAAGGATATAAATATATTTTTTCTCAAGCCTTAGGCCACCCATTTGTCTAATCCGTGGGTATTATATACCATATAGTGTTGAGTCAAAGTTATCCTGACTAAACATTGTAACATAACATAACATACAAAAATAAATTGTGCCTTGTGTTTGACTTTTAATTCTTTATAGCTCTATTTTAATGAGAAACATGCAATCCCCAGCCTATGGTAGTATAACCAACGCCAACTAAATCCACAAACTAAGCAGAGAGGTAATGATGATGCTTGTTCTGCAAGCAGCTGCACAATTGTGCATTTGGTTTACCGAGTAAGATATTTTAAGTGCTATTACCGCATTTTCAAAGCTGAATAATCTCAGAGAGGGTTAATCCCAGTGGAAAAAAAAACAGCTGTACAAAACAATTTATTTGGACAGTCATTATCTTCTTTGTTCTCTGCTGTAATTCAGAATAAATTTGAAGAAAAACATTACATTATGATTTGCAATTTTTATAAAAAAGAAAGGTAAAGAACACTTTAGTTTAATCTGATAATGAAATTCAAAGGAAAATTTTTTTCACATGTATTTTAAGTGTTTTAAGTATTTTAAAATTCTTTTAAATTTAAGTATGCCTATACATTAAATTAAAATAAAGGTTTTAAATGAAGAATCAGAAGTATGATTATAATAAACATTTTGTGAGATGTTACCAAGTATAAGAACAGAATAAATCATTATTTTTAAGAATTTGTGCAACGTATGTTAATTGAAAACAAAAAAATTACTTTATCTGAAAAATCACCATGTTACTAATATCAAAGTCTCTATAGATGTAGAATATTTCTTAATATGCATAAGTTGACTGAAAAGCATTAGCAAATGACCAAATGTTTTGTCCTAAATCCACCAAAACCACTTTTAAATATCTCAATCAATAGAAACAATAATATCACACAAGTCTCCTCAACATGGAAGGAACTGGAAGATATATGAAGTAAACCAGGAGAAGGGCAGACACAGGATGTTCTCACCTATGTGGTATATAGAATAACTGGAGAATGGAATACAATGCTTTAAAGATGGGATGCCTAGATCACCTTTGGACTCAGAGTATAGGAAAGAGATCAGAGAAGAAAATACATTAAAGGGAAAAGAAAAAATAGAAAATAAGCAAGGAATACATGTGCATTGGTATTTTAAAGAAATAGTATAGCTAATATCCAAAGCACAGAGTGAACGCTGAAAGTGAGAGATCCAAACTTCAACAAAGAAATTCAGTATGTCAAGTAGTAAGATAGGGACACAGAATCCTAGTGGCTCTTGCTAGAAGAAAAAATAGTATTGGTGATGGGATTGAAGCTGGAACTGTGTATGTCTAAAGCCCAACTAGGATTGTTTTACTAATAAATGCTCTTAGTAAATATTAAATAACCAATTGGTTTGTTAAATAATAATCATTGTTAATTAATAAAATAAAAAAGAAAAATCTCGAGCAAAATTTTAATATACATATTTTAAAAATTTTATAAAGGTTCTTTCTCAGATTTGGGGATGGAAGATTGGGGCATGATCAACTTTCAGCACTTTCAAAACCAAGTGTGGTGCCTTGGTTCTGGAGATCAGTGATGCGGTGCTGTTACACTGCAATATTAAATTTCTACCATAGCTACTCTCATTGGCACACTGGACTCATATAGTGCCAGGGATTGAATTCAGGTTCCTGCAACTGCAAAACATGTACCTTTTCATTTGAGCACTTGATCACATGCTATTAATATATTTTACTAGAATTATGATAAATAGGGGCTGGAGCAATAGCACAGCTATAAGACATTTGCCTTGCACGCGGCCAACACAGGAAGAACCCTGGTTCAAATCCCGGAATCCCATATGGTCCCCCGAGCCTGCCAGGCGTGACTTCTGAGCGAAGAGCCAGGAGTAACCCCTGAGCGTCACCAAGTGTAACTCCCCCAAAAAAGAATTATGATAAGTATAAACAATATTATTACCAAAAATAATTGTAAATATAGCAATTCAATAGCATTTATTATTGTTTTATCTTCTTGTCCTTCCATCAATGAAAAATTTTATATTGGAAAATCTTGATTTATAAAGCACCTGGTTTCTAAAATTTAAATTTTTAAATGGTAATTTATTTAGGTTCAAGGTGGGACATCTTTTGAATTTATTTTTTCCTATATGTATTTATAATCTTTAGATTTCCTTCACATATATAAAACTTTATGAATATGGAGTATTTATAAAACACATATTAACTATTTTCAGAGGACAATGTTATAAATAAAATGTTAAAAAGTCAATGATTAATATTTATCTCAGGTGTTCCCTCTACATAGCTCTCCTGCGGCTGGAGTAGTAGCAGAGTGGTAGGACGTTTGCCTTGCATACAGCTGACCCAGCACAGATGCCGATTTGATCCCCTGCATACCATATGATGCCCTGAGCTAGGAGCGATTTCTGGTGTAGAGCCACGAAAAACCCTGAGCATCACTGGGTGTGACCCAAAACCCAAAATAAACAAACAAGCAAATAGCTTTCACTGCTTATTATCAGATCAGTGCAACTAAGAACTTTTCTTTCATTGTATTGTTTTTACTTCTAATTATTTGGCTGCAAATTTATTTTTGTTACCGGAGTTCCAGTGTATTTTCTTCTACGGAAACCCCAGTGCCTTTTTCAATGACCAAGCTTCTTTATATTTTCTTTAAGATTTTTCCAAAAGCAGAGTAATTACAAATATGTATCTTTTCCATTAGAATCATAAAATAAAAATAAAATTTTGTCTGCTGCTATCGTCTCTGCCAAGCATCCTAATTAATTTGAACTTCTTTAGACTTAAAAGATCTAGGCAGAGGTCTGCAGAGATAGAACAGTGGTAGGGCATTTGCCTTCATGTGGCTGAATATGAATGGACCTGGGTTATATTTTTGGCATCCCATATGGTCCCCCAAGCCTGCCAGGAAAGATTTCTGAGCACAGAGCCAGGAGTAATTCTAAGAGTCACCGGGTACGGCCCTCCAAAAAATCCAGGTAGAAAAATATTCTTTTATTTTTGGTTTTAGGCATCATTCAGTTATTTTCGGGGGTTACTTTTTTTTTTTTCTACATTTAGGAATTATATCTGGCCATGCTCAGTGGACCATGTAGAATGCCAGGAATGTAAAATGAACTACTTTGTATAATGCAGTGGTTCTGCAAGCTGCGGCTTGAGAGCCACATGCGGCTCTTTACACTTTTTTTTTTTTTTTTTTTTTTTTTGGTTTTTGGGCCACACCGGCTGTGCTCAGGAGATACTCCTGGCTGTCTGCTCAGAAATAGCTCCTGGCAGGCACAGGGGACCATATGGGACACCGGGATTCGAACCAACCACCTTTGGTCCTGGATGGGCTGCTAGCAAGGCAAACGCCGCTGTGCTATCTCTGCGGCTCTTTACACTTTTTAATGCGGCTCTTCTGTGTGCCATGTGGCCACTCCAGGAGTCAGGACTCTGCTGCTAGCCTCTGTCAGTGCGCGCCCTGTGTGCAGCCCCAGGAGTGGCCAGCTCCACACAGCTCCAGTCGGGTCATGTGGTATGGGGGAGCTTGACTTTCTGTGTGACTTTCCTTCCGAAAGTGTTTTAAAATGTGTTTTAAAAATGTGGCTTTCAAAATAAATTTCAATCGTGGTTTTGGTGAGATTTGGCTCAGTTGAAATAAAAAGGTTGCCCACTACTGGTATAATACATACACCTTAACAATGTACAATATCTCTGGTTTTTGATCCACTAAAATGTTTTTATTATGATTACAATTATTTTACAAAATTATTTGAATTTGCAACATTATTATATTCTCATATAGCTGGTAACTTTTTATTTTCATTTACTAATGTGGTTTCTTTTTGCTCCTGCAAAACAGATAGCCAATTACTTGAGGAAGGGAAAGATATGTGATATTAAAAAACAACAAAAACATATTAACAGAACAAAAAACTTTTGTATTCAATTTTATATGTTTAAATGTTTAAGTAATATTTATAATATTCTAATCCTATATCAGGACTATTTTTATTTAAAGAAAAAGCATCACATAGTTGACATAAATGATCATAATTCATTTGTTTTAAGATTAGGGAAAGCAAAGTCATTAAAAATTAAAAAATAGAAATAACAACTAAAAATGAAAGAGAAGAAAAAGAAAGAAAAAAGTTCAGTATCAAATATATTTGTGAAAATTATCTTATCACCAATAAATACAATAATAGTAATACAATAGCATAAGATTTATCAAGCTCTTTTTTTTTAAAGATAAAAGAAAAAAATACAACTTAAAAGGTGTGTTGTGTGGCAGTTTATGTTGTTTGCATAAACATAGTAAAATATGGGGAAAGAGAAAAGAATAACCTTACCTATGAAGTTTCCTGGCATAAGACCTTACCCATCAAGTATCCTAGCATAGGACCAAAGAGAGGCTTCAGGCATAATAAGTTGTCCAACCCCAAAGTCTTTCTCTGTGATCCATGTAAAAGCTCTTCACAATCACAGTTGTTGCTGTTAGATTACTGTAGTTTAAGATCCTGGTTAGTTTAAAGATCCTGTCTTGAAATCAAGGTGATGTGGGCGTCATCTGAATTTATCTCATCATTAGGTGGCAATGCTGAGAATCCTGACCTGAAAGCAGGCTGTTATTGTTACCAAGTCATTAGGCTATCATATGAACCCACTCTGGAGTAAATTTAAGCCAGGGCAGCAGTAGTGCCTTTCTCAGGTCTAATTCCTGGTGCTGGTGTAGAAAAGCGTGCTATTTCCATAGATGGAATACAAGGTTCATGGATAAATGACCAATATGCAATCTTCTAAAGCCAATATAAATCTTCTACTTTGTGAGGAGTTAAGAACTGAGGATAAAAATGGATAAATCAGGGGGGAATAACAGATGATGGTTGAGAGAGTGAAGGGCTAGAAAAGAATTTGTAAGGTAGTAAGCAAAGGGGATAATGAAGGGTTGTATATAACAAGAGGAAGGACCATATACAAGATAGACATTATGTATATTGCAGACAGTCATTAGACAGACATTGAGATGACCAACACAAAAACATAAAGTTATGTGCACATAGACATACAGAAAAACACTGATGATCAATCTATAGATTACAGTTGAAATCTTACCCAGGTGAAATGAAACAGGCTTAAAAATGATAAAGCTGGCAAGTCAGAAGTAATGATTTTCTATGTTCTAGGCCAATCATGAATGGTGAGGGTAAACTTTATTGAACAAGTGCTTCATAAGTTAGATATTGTATAGAGCATTCTTAAAAACAATCATAATTTTCAAATCTAGAAAATTAAATGATATGGTAATGAGCACTGTAAGAGAAGTCTATATTATGAAGTATTGTCTAGCGGATATTAAGTATCTAATTTCCTAACCTAAAAGCAATCTAAAATCATGAGCATTACAGTATAATGGTTTTCTACAATAGAAAACAGATTACAATAACATAATCAGTGAATGAACTCTGTAACAGGAGTTCATGGCATGAACTTGAATATTCCATTGCTATCTGTGTACATAAACAGTAGGTCATAATATCAGGTATAATCAAGTAGAAAATGAATAAATTAGAATTTTTGTTGTGACATCTTCATAATGAGTCCTTTCTTCTGAGTCTAATATCTATTGACATTTAAGGAAACTATTGATAGAAAAGGCTGTTATTCCATTATATTGTGTAGGATGGTTGTTACAATCATGGGTTTGGTTTGTGTAATTGTTCTTTGAGTAGATCATTTAGAGTCAAACTGGTTATCACAAATACTCTGAGTTCTTTTTTGTCTGAGGATGTTTTTAACCCTCTCTCTTATGTAAATGTGAGTTTTGCTGGGTAATGGACTCTAGGTTGAAAATTTGTTTCATTCAATAGTTTGAATATGCCATTTCACTCTTTTCTTATCTAATGTTTCAAATGAAAGATCTGGTTAGACTTTTATGTTTTTTCCTTTATACTTTAGTTTATTTTTCTCCCTTTCTCTTAAAAGAATTGACCTTTCCATTTTTTGCTCTTTGGATTAACAATGTCTTCATGTTGTTCTATTATGATGTATTTTGATTGGCACTCTTTTTGCTTCTTGGATTTATAGAGAAACTTCTTTAATAGGGGTAGGGAATTTCTCTGCTATTATCTCTCACTACTTGTTCTTCCCCTCTGGAATTCCTATAATACAGAGATTATTTCTTCTGTCTTTCTTCATTAAGTACCTTTCATTTTCTTCCATGTTTTGTCTTCCTGTCTTTTTTTAATTCCTTATCAATGCTGGCTTGTAATTTGTCTTCAAGTTCTTCTATGTGATTCTCCATCTGAGTAGTTCTACTATTATGGCTTGTCAACATACTTTTCTATTCATTCAGTTCATGTATATGGATTCTTTTATCTTCTGAAAGAGTTCTTCTTTGATTTGGTTGAATTGTTCATCTATAGATTTCTTAATTGTGTAGGCTAGTGACTCCCTGATTTCTATTACTAAACCTTTAAGTGTTGATTTTAGGTCCTTATCTATCTGGTTCAGGCATTTGGATGGATTTGGAGATTTGCCAGGATTTCTCTCTGTGTCCCCCACAGTATATGTCTTCTTTAGCTTCCCCATTGATCTTTGAATTTAGTGGTTTGGAGTGTTAGATTCTCAGGGTGTTCAAATAAGTGCTAGATCCAATCTGCCAGGAAGTCTATTATATAAATTTAAAACACTTTGCATGGACTGATGGGAAGGAAGGATGGATGCTGGGAAAGACCCAAAAGGACAGCCCCACCTGTGTTTGGTGGAAGGGATTGAGATGTGAGGTTCCCTATTCCCTCCCTGACACCAACCTGGCTGGCCCTAAGGGCACATGAACACTGATGGCACTGAGGATGGAAGGAAGCTTAGGTAAGGTTGGGAAGGAGGCCCTGTTTAATGTAACATATAATTAAAGGAATGTAATTTGGCATATGTAAATATATAATTCAGGTGAGAGGATGGATATAAATCCTAGGTTTCAGGAGTAAGCAGTGGGAGGAAACTAGAGCCAAAAGAACTATTTTGATTACCCAAGTGAATCTTTTATACAGAAAAAGCATAAGAAAGGATATAGATAATAGTAACAAGAGTGAAATCTCAGCACTAGAGGACTAGGACAGTGAATCAAAATGCAATAAGGAGATTTACTAATGCATGTAGATCATCAAATTTTTATCAATGCAAAGAGAGTAAATGGTAAATGTTCAGTATAATTTTGAGTTTTTTATTAATTAATTAATTGATATTTTTCATTAATAAAAGAAGTTTGAAGACAAGCATAGGTCTTAATAAATATATATATATATAAGTAAAAATGTAATAATAATTAAGAGAAAATATCTTAGGGCTGTAAAGTGAATGCATTAGGTAAGTTGCTTGCCTTGCACATACCTGACTTGGGTTTAATCCCCAAAATTTTCCACAGTCGCATGAGCCCTACAGTACTGGTCCCTTAGTGCAGAACCAGGAGTAACCCCTGAGCCCCATTTGGTGTAACACCAAAACAACAACAGCAACAACAAAACAAATGAACAATGACAACAAAAATGATCTTTTATTAATGCAGTTGTTTGGAATAGAGAGGACTATTATAGTGGGCTTTTATATTGTTTATAGCAGAAAAAATGAGTATGAAAGAAAAATTAAAGTTTAAGGAGTATTATTCATTGTAAACCTTTTTATTGTTGTTTTTCGACCACAACCAGTGATGCTCAGGGTTTACTCCTGACTATGTGCTCAGAAATCGCTCCTGGCTTGGGGAATCATATGGAATGCGGAAGGGGGGAGGACGCGGTCAGTCCTAGGTCAGCACATGCAAGGCAAACGCCCTACCACTTGCACCACCACTCTGGCCCCTCATTGTAAACTAATTATATCACATACTAAAATTAAAAGAGAACATCTAAATTTGTTTGGTTCTCAGCACAGCTTGCATTAACCATGAACACTTTATTTGTGCTAATATCCACAAGCCAATCAATTTCATCTTAAAATTCCTTAAAATCATGGGCCCGGAGAGATAGCACAGCGGCATTTTCCTTGCAAGCAGCCCATCCAGGACCAAAGGTGGTTGGTTCGAATCCCGGTGTCCCATATGGTCCCCCGTGCTTGCCAGGAGCTATTTCTGAGCAAACAGCCAGGAGTAACCCCTGAGCACTGCTGGGTGTGACCAAAAAAAAAAAAAAAAAAAGAAAAAAAATTCCTTAAAATCAACAACTGAAATTTAGGAACAAGGAGACATTTTAATATATGCCTCCAAAATTGTACAATTACCATAAATAGCATTCCTTTTTTCAGCAAGATATAGTGACCCATTTGATCTCATTAAAATTGAACAATATTAGGGTCAGAGTGTTAACACAGTAGTAGGACGTTTGCCTTGCAACCCAGATGGTTGCCGGTTCTATCCTCAGCATCCCATATGGTCCCCCAAGCCACAAGCAATTTCGAAACACAGAGCCTGGAGTAATCCCTGAGCACTGCTGGGTGTGCCTCCCCCCAAATAAGCAAAAAAATTAGAACTATATTTTTACACATCTATAAAAAGCATTTATAGGTCTATTTTACACTCAAATACACAAATGTATAGAACAACCCAGGATTATTTTAATGTGAAATAAATATTCCATGTATTAAGGCCTGGATATGCCTCCAAAATTGTACAATTACCATAAATAGCACTCCTTTTTTCAGCAAGACATGGTGACCCATTTGATCTAATTAAAATTGAACAATATTGGGGTCAGAGTGTTAACACAGTAGTAGGACGTTTGCCTTGCAACCCAGGATGAATGCCAGTTCTATCCCCAGCATCCCATATGGTCCCTCGAGCCACAAGCAATTTCAAAATGCAGAGCCTGGAGTAATCCCTGAGCACTGCTGGGTGTGGCCCCCCCAATAAGCAAAAAAATTAGAACAATATTTTTACACATCTATAAAAGGCATTTATAGGTCTATTTTACACTCAAATACACAAACATATAGAATAACCCAGGATTATTTTAATGTGAAATAAATATTCCATGTATTAAGGCCTGTGGTTAGTCAGGAAAATTTTTTTCTGCTACATCTAGACTTGTATTTATTCAAGGGAATGATTTATTTTCATATTCAAAAAAATCAATTGACCAATGTTTATCTCTAAATTTTTTTGCACTGAATCTCTTGGGCTCTTAATTCAGAAATGTGATTTTACAATATATTTTCTATATTATCTAAATTAAAATCTCTTGATTATGCTAAAAATATGCACTTATAACATGTTTTCTAGTATAGTTTTATTTAGACTGAACTGTAACTATTAATTAGAACTAAAAGGAACTATAAAGATCTAAGGAAATTCAGTAAGCAGTTTTCCTTACTCTTAAAAACACTACCAGTGGATTTTTACTTTTGAATAAAACTTCAATTAAACTATATACATTAAAATCTAATTAAACACCAGTTACAAATTAAGAACACTCATATACAAATGTAATAATATATTCATTTTCTACAGCCAGGAAAAAAATTTTTATTGTGGAATTGCTCACATTAGAGTTTTATATGGCTAAATTTCATAGGAGTTTATTTCATACATCACTATATTCAATAATAATGAGAATATCTAGCAGTGGTCCTCAAACTATGGCCTGCGGGTCACATATTGTATTTGTATCTGTTTTGTTTCTTCATTGCAAAATAAGATATATGCATTGTGCATAAGAATTCGTTCATAAGTTTTGTTTTTACTATAGTCAGACTCTCCAATGGTCCGAGGAACAGTGAACAGGCCGCCTGTTTAAAAAGTTTGAGGACCCCTGATAGAGGATCAATCTGATTGTAAAAGCAATCACATATGGAAGAAATGGAAATTTCTGAAATGTATTAACTTTGCCCAGTAAATATATATTTTTAATTGTTTATATATTAAGGCTATTTGGAATATTTTTGCAGACTAAAAATACCAGAAGTAAATTCTCACACAAAACTCTATTGGTAATAAATAATGCTAAGAAATATCTTCTTAGTGACAATAATTGGGGAAGGATTAGGCCATTCTCAACCTTGTTTAGGGGTTACTCCTTGTTCTGATATCTATCATAATAAGAAACCATGAAATGAAGCTAGATAGGCTTTGTGCTAGACAAAATCCCTACCCACTGTATTATTGCTCCAGCCCCAACAAACATTTTAACTATACTATAAAAACAGTCACAAAGTTAAAATTTTAATATTTAAATATAGTTTAGTTAATTTAATCGAATAATATCTAGTTTTTTATTGTATACCTCAAGGTTTATTTACTGAAGTAGTAAATTTTAGCAGTGTGTGTTAAATCCAAAAGGCTTATCTGGGCTCTGATGCCATTTTCAGATCAACTAAAATATAGATTATGCTTTATAATTAATGCTTACCAGAAACAACAATAAGATACCAAATATCATTTTGACAGTTGATCACTTTATCTTTCATTTCGAAACATACTCTATCCTAAAATGCTTGGTTTGCCCATCATGTTGATTTGCTTTGGGTTATGCAAATAAAAAATGGCTAAACTAATATTATACAATTTATTTAAAGCTATATGTAATTTTATTTTTGTTTAAGTGAAGAAAATTTGTTTTCTATCATAATTTATGATTAGCTATCATGAATCCCAAAAAGTACTTGCATTTTATTGGGGTTCTTACCCCTATGTACACTGTCTTTGGACTTGCCTAGCAATAGCCCTCTCTTTATCCTTGACAACCAGCTTCTCTGTTTTTAATTGCAAGTTTGTTTTTTTCTTCATTGTGCTATGTGTGTTGTGCTCTCTCTTTCTCTGTTCTGTTTCTGTTTTTCTGTCTCTATTTAACTCTCTTCCATATCTCCTTCTGTCTCTCTTATTTTTCAATTACTTTCTGATGAAATCAGTTGCCCCCCTAACAATGTTATCATTAAATACTGTTTAATGAAATAGTTATTCTTTAAATTTTTTGTACTTTGTCTTTTTTAACTTTTCTTTTGCATTAAAAGGTAGAGAGATTTACTGAATGAAGCTTTTTAGATATTTATACTCAGGCAGTATTTCCCTACACTTTTACCTCACCAAATACTTAGAACATTATAGCTGAGGTCCTAAACAATTTATCTTAAAAATAAAAATCATGTAAAACCAAAAAATGGAAGGAAGAACTCCTTAGACTTACCATGCCCTTAAAGTTCATTGATGACATGTCATCTCCTCTCCTGACCAATGAGTACTAAATATGGAAGGAAACTGAAATGTATGTTTAGGGCAGCAATAGAAATTGTTTGGATCAAGCTATTCCACTTTCTTTCTCTAGGGCTGACATAGCTTACTTTGTCTCTAGATACACTCCAGCATTATAGGTAAATGAGCTAGGTCATTTCCTTATTTATTCAAATTGCATCATCTGGCCTAAAGGTTTTCAGGCACTCTGCAGGGGAGCACAGTGGGAAAGAAAAATGAAAGTACAAGGCTGCTAGCAAAAGCTAGTTTAAGAATTATGTAAATAAGAGAGTATCAATGAACATCAACAAAAATACTAATTGAATCAAAAGATAAGTTGTGCTAGGCTGGTAGAAAAATAGTAAAAAAGAAGGATAAAATTTGGGGCAGAGAATGAGAAGACATGACTATATGACACTATGCTTAAGAGATAAGCTACTGTGCCATGATGTATTGCATCTAATAGATTAGTTGCTTAAGAAATACAGTATCAGGGCCAGAGTGGTGGTGCAAGCGGTAGGGCATTTGCCTTGCATGCGCTGACCTAGAACTGAATGTAGTTCAATCCCCATGTGGTCCTTCAAGCTAGGAGTGATTTTTGAGCACATAGCCAGGAGTAATCCCTGAGCATCACAGGGAGTGGCCCAAAGCAAACAAACAAACAAACAAACAAAAACAACAACTAAAGAAATAGAGAAAGCAGTTGTTTTCTTAATGAGAATATAAAGTAGGCTACTAGAGGAAGAATAAATGAAATGTTTAAAAGGGAATGAGCAAAATTAAACTTTAGTTAATATTTTCTGAATATAAGAAACCAATCTTGAAGCTGGAGAGATAGTGCAGTGGTAGGTTCAAACCCCGCAAGGCAGGAGCGATTTCTGAGATCATAAACAGGAGTAACCCCTGAGCGTCAGCAGGTGTGGCCCAAAAACCAAAACCAAAAAACAAACAAACAAAAATAAACAAAATTTAACAATTTCTACTTCAGTAATAAATAGTTTAACTGAAAGGTATGTTTTCGATTTCCTGCATCTTTGCCTTCTTTGTTTTACCTAGTCACAGCTTTATAAGCAACAGCTTATAAAGATCTCATAAAGAAAGAGTTCTATGGTCTCGGTCTCAGCTTTAACATTTTTTTCTTTTAAATAGAGCCTTTTATTTAAAATGTAAAAATGTAGCTTTTACTTTTTAAATTAGTTCATATGCTTCTGGGAAGTCCTCACTTTTTTCAGTTTTTTTTTTTTTCTCTCTTCTCAATCTTATCTCAGAAGTAAAGTTCTCCTTTAACTCTGAAATGGAATAGTGATATCTAGACTGAACTTAGTATGGCAAATTGAATTGGTCTCAGCATCATATGTGTCTTGGTGGTGGCTATGTATTTTCAAAATATCAATTTCAAAATATCTGGCTGAAATCAGAAATTTTAAATCCATAAATAGAGAATATAGCGGCTATTGTGTGCAGTAGTGGAAAGGAGTGTAATGTGTGAGGGTATTCTGAGTTAATTTGTGTTTGGAGGTCAAAACTTTTACATATATGCAGATATGTATCTATACTTGTATGTACTTATATATTTATGAATACTTGTATATATATTTAAATATTGTCTTTTTGTAAGAAGGTTCTTCCTTATGTTTATCCTCCAAACTCTCAATTTTCCCTTGAGAATAATGATTCATTAACCATGATTGAAAATATGATAGGTTGATAAAAATTTAGTTTTCTCATTCAAAAAGTATCAGAGCATTTTTTATTTTTTAATATTTTTATTTAAACACCTTGATTACAAATATGATTATTGTTGGGATTCAGTCATGTAAAGAACACCCACCTTTACCAGTGCAATATTCCATCACCAATGTCCCAAATCTCCCTCCTCCTCACCCCACCCACGCCTGTACTCAAGACAGGCTTTCTACTTCCCTCATTCATTCACATTGTTTTGATAGTTGTCAATGGAGTTATTTCTCTAACTGCACTTACCACTCTTTGTGGCGAGCTTCATATCGAGAGCTGGACCTTGCAGCCCTCATCTCTTTTGTCTCTGAGAGTTATTGCAAAAATGTCTTTTATTTTTCTTAAAACCCATAGATGAGTGAGACAATTCTGCATCTATTTCTCTCACTCTGACTTATTTCACTCAGCATAATAGACACCTTGTACATACATGTATAGGAAAATTTCACAACTAAATCTTTCCTGACGGCTGCATAATATTTCATTGTGTATATGTACCACAGTTTCTTTAGCCAATTATCTGTTGAAGGACACATTGTTTGTTTCCAGAGTCTGGCTATTGCAAATAGCGATGCAATAAATATAGGTATGAGGATGGGATTCTTTTATTCCTAGGGCAGTGGTGGGCAACCTTTTTTTTGCGAGAATTGAGCCAAATCTCGCCAAAACCGTGATTAAAATTTACTTTGAGAGCCACATTTTTGTTTTTGTTTTTGTTTTTGGGTCACACCCGGCAGCGCTCAGGGTTTACTCTTGGATCTATGCTCAGAAATCGCCCCTGGCAAGCACAGGGGGAGCATATGGGATGCAGGGATTCAAATCACCGTCCTTCTGCATGAAAGGCAAATGCCCCACCTCCATGCTATCTCTCCGGCCCCGAGAGACACATTTTTAAAACTGAAAATACATAGTACGGTACACTGTTTTTAGTTTCAATAAGTTTTTATTGAGAATATTCTGCATGCAAGTATCCACATAGGTGAGGGGGATACAAATAACACAACTAATAAAACAAAAACTTTAGAACTATATTATTTATTGATAACATTAAATTCCATAAAATTTGCCTTACAATGTAGAGAAAATTACATCCTGACAATAACAAACAAAGTCACAAACACTAATGTGACCCTTGGCCTTACATTTCTTGGATAGTTTGAGTAAGTCAGGTTTGTATGTTGTTGTTTTTAAATTTAGGCATGATTCCAGGTTCTCATCGATGAGACAATTTCTCAATTTACTCTTGATAAGATTCATGCTTGAAAATGATTGTTCGCATAAATATGTAGACCCGAACAAGGAAAGAACAGCAAACACTAACTTTTTTAGTTAATTGTATGAGTCAGGAATACTATTCCAGGTGTTAAAAATCAACATATCTTTCTTCTCCAGGTCTTTCAAAGCTGACCACTTGTGCTGTGAACTAAGTTCACATTTGTGTTTCTCCAGTTTTTCTAAATTAGCACAAAGACATTCAAATTTTGAGCTCCACAGTTCTTTGTTTTTTTTTTTTTTTTTTTAAACCCAGCAATAGCTTTTTAAAGTTGCCAATGTCAATTTTAAAGGGAAAAAAATTCAATTTCGTTACAGTGGCATCCTGAGGTTTTTTTTGTTTGTTTGTTTGTTTTTGTTTTTGTTTTTATTTTGTTTTTGTTTTTTTAACAAAGGCCAATGTCACTTTGCTCTTTCTGAAATCCTGAAACCTCTTAGAAAAGCTTCCCTCATATTTAAAAGTGCTGTTTTAAAATAGGTAATGTCAATATCAGAATTATTTTCTTGGTGATGTTTCAATAACTTGGAAAGTGAATCAAAGTTTCTCTGTAAAATCTTGATCAAAAACAGATCATTTGTTTTCAAACAAAATAATGTCTTCTAACATCGAAAAAATTGTGTTTCCTTTCTCCTGTAGTTAATGATTAAGTTGATTTAGATGTGAAGTAACATCCACCATGAAATACAGTTTTTGAATTCACTGATCGTTTGTTAATTCTGGTTAGTGAAAATCCTTCTTGAGGAAAAAAATGCTTTGATTTCTGATAATCAAAACGTTCCAAAACGTTTCCTCTTGATAACCAAAATGTGCTGAAAATTTGAAACCCTACAATATGGAAATGAAATAGATAAAAGAGAAAAACCTTTTAACCATCTTTAAAAGCAAGAACAGTGTTCCAGAGAAAAGTAGTGATTTCACTGAAAGAAAAAAAAATCTATTGACAATTTAGTGTGTGCTGCAAGAAACCAAACTAAAATACACACAAAAACAAAAATGGCACTTTGTTAAAGACATATGATATATCATAAAGGAATTATGATAGAGTTCCTGAAATATTTTAAAAATAATTTTTATTTAAGCATATTTGTTACAAAATTATTCATACTTGTGTTTCAATCATAGAATGTACACCACCCTTCACCAGTACACTTTCCCCACCACCAATATCCCTTGTTTCCTTCCCCTCACTCTCCTCTGCCTATGTCAAGTGCAGGTATTTTGCTTTTTTCTCTCTATCTCTCTTTTCCTTAATGACACCGTGATTGGTTTGCAATATTGTTAATTAAAAGGTACCATGCATGCCACTTATTCATTTTCATCATCCAATTCTTCTCCAGAGTGGTAAGTTCCCACTATCAATGTCATAATGTACCTTTCTCTATTCTAACTGAACTTAACACTTTTTTAAAATAATATCTTTATTTAAACACCTTGATTACAACATGTTTGTGATTAGGTTTCAGTCTTGTAAAGAATACCCCCCTTCACCAGTGCAACATTCCCACCACCAATGTCCCAAATCTCCCTCTACCCTATCCCACCCCACCTGTACTCTAGACAGGCTTTCCAGTTCCTTCATTTATTCACATGGTTAAGATATTTTTTAATGTAGTTATTTCTCTAACTGCACTCACCACTCTTTGTAGTGAGCTTCATGAAGTGAGCTGTAATTTCCAGTCCTCCTCTCTTTTCCTCTGAGGATTTTTGCAAAAATGTCTTTCATTTTTCTTAAAACCCATAGATGAGTGAGACTTTTCTGTGTCTATCTCTCTCCCTCTGAATTATTTCACTCAGCATGATAGATTCCATGTACATCCATGTATAGGAAAATTTAATGACTTCATCTCTACTGATGGCTGCATAATATTCCATTGTGTATATGTACCACAGTTGCTTTAGCCATTTATTTGTTGAAGAGCATCTTGGTTGTTTCCAGAGTCTGGCTACTGTGAATAGTGCTGCAGTAAATATAGGTGTAAGGAAGGGATTTTTGTATTGTTTTCTTGTGTTTCTACGTTATATCCTAGGAGGAACTCAACATTTTTTATGCAAGTTTCCTATCATGGACTACTCCTGCTGTCCCTCATTCCTATTTTCTCTAGATATTATTACCATATTGCCATTATTATTCTTATATGCCACAAATGATTATTCTGTGTCTACACCTCTCCTAACTCATTTCACTCTGAATAATAATCTGATGTGTTGATGTATGTACAGATGATGCACTGTTCATGGCTCAGTGTTTTAGTGTAGTCACAGGAAACAGAAGTTGCACACCCGTACATTGTATCCACTCACTGTATGATAGATTGGACTAAAAAAAAAACCCTGCTGAACTAAACTCTGTGACAAATGACACAGTAAAGATAATTTGTAAAATTCAAAATTTTGATCAAATCCAGGCTATTGACCACCCTGGGTGAGAGTATGGATGCCCACTACGAGAATCTTATCCATAAAGAAGTGAAGTGGCTGTTCAGGTAAAGGGTGCCCTCTTGCCTTGTTGGCAAGAGGGAGGAAGTAGTGAAGTTCCAGAGAAAGCAGAACTCTGACTTTGCATAGCCCCAGTTGGACAAGGAATGGTAGCTAAGCTTGTATTGTTGGCAGACATTGTTCATTTTTTCTCTGAACTTAATATTTCTCTGCAGGGAAGTTTCACAAGTAGTTTATACATGGAGGCATAAAATGGATGTTTTCAAAAAAGTACCTGATTCTGGGATAGCTGTGTCTGAGAAGGAGATATTGAAATGTTTCCACTCTTGCAAAAAAATTCTGATTGGCACTTATATTATGCAGAAAATCATAATAAATGTGAAAAACAGCATTTAAGGGCATTAGCTCACAATTTTAATCATGAGTAATCTAAACATGAGAATCCATGGAAAAGGAAATTGAGTTGAGAATCCCTTCATGGAAGATGCCCACTCTTGTGCAAAATAAAATATGTATTTTAAAATTACTCCAGACACTATATTTCTAAACCTGAAGAAGCAGAGTAGCAGGAAAGAAATAATAAACCAGTCTTTTCGGCTGGAGTTGTGGATAAGAGACTCTGCTGGGCCCTTTAAGCTTGGCAGACATTTTGGGGCTTCCCCGGGCTTGCTTTAACCTGGAAACTTTGATCTTCTCTGGCATTCATCCCCTGACGGCTTGCCTCGGCTGAGGTGAGTGTGTGGGGGCCAGAGTTGTGGATAAAGCTGACTCGGCTGGCCCCCTTAAGCCCACCTATAAGGAGTAGAAGCAGAGGAGCGCAGTGCTCCACTTTGCCTCGTGGCCGCACAATCCACCTAGCCAATGAGTACCACCACAACACATAGAAAACCCCACAGCATAAGTGTCACAATGGGGAGACTACGCAGACCAACTTCAACCATAGAGAATGAAGATGGAAACTCTGATGACCCAACAATGGCCAACTACCTAAGCAGTCTTTCAGAAATGGAGTTTAGAGAAGAAATATGGAGGATGCTCACAGAAATCAAAGAAAGTATAAATCAGAATACTAATAAAAATTAAGAGAATATGAAGCTAGAAATCAGAAAACTCCAAACTGAGATAGCAGGTCAAATAACAGGTCTGAAAAACTCAGTAGACGAATTGAAGAACATAATGGATGAGCTTTCCAACATCTTAACAGCAGCTGAGGATAGAATTAGTGCTTTAGAAGATGAGATGCATAACAACTTTACACAGCAGAAGAGATTGGAAAAAAGCCTTAAATCAAAGGATCAGACAATGGAAAAGTTACTCAAAGAATATGAGCAGATGAAAATAAAAGTCTTTGATAAGCTCAACAGAAACAACTTTAGAATCATTAGAGTCCCAGAGACCCAAGAAGAAAATCTCCAGGAAGAATCAATGGTCAAGAACATTATCACAGAGAAACTACCAGAGCTAAAGAAAACATATGACCAAATCCTGCATGCCCGAAGAGTACCAGCTAAAAAAGACCCCAGGAGAAACACTCCAAGACACATCCTAGTCACCATAATGAAACCCACAGATAGAGATAGAATACTGCAAGCAGCAAGATCAAAAAGGGAAATAACATTCCAGGGAGCATCCTTGAAATTTACAGCAGACCTGTCACCAGAAACACTCAAGGCCAGAAGGCAGTGGTGGGATATAGTGGCAAAACTCAATGAAGTAAATGCTTCGCCAAGAGTACTGCACCCAGCAAAACTCACTTTCAGGTTTGAAGGATGTATACATGGCTTCACAGATAAACAACAGCTCAAAAACTTTGCAGACTCAAAACCAGCCTTAAAAGAAAAACTGAAAGATATATTCTAATAACAAGACAGAACAAAAAACACCAAACTTCTACACAAAGATGGCAATAAATCCCATGACAATTATTTCTCTCAATGTTAATGGACTAAATGCACCTGTTAAGAGGCACAGAGTGGCGAAATGGATCAAAAAACTGAAGCCAACCTTCTGCTGTCTACAAGAAACACATCTGAATAGTCAGAATAAACATAGAATCAAAATCAAAGGCTGGAGGAAAATCATCCAAGCAAACAACACCCTTAAAAAAGTGGGGGTGGCCATACTAATATCAGATGACACAAACTTTATACTCAGAAAAGTTGTAAGGGACAAAGATGGATATTATGTACTAATCAAGGGATTTGTAGAGCAAGAAGAAATCACTCTCCTTAACATATATGCACCCAATGAGGGACCAGCAAAGTATTTAATACAATTGTTGACAAATCTGAAGAAGGATATCAATAATAACACAATAATTGTGGGAGACTTCAACACAGGGTTGTCAACACTTGATAGGTCAACCAAATGGAAACCCAACAAAAATATACTAGACCTGAAAAGAGAAATGGAAGAAAGAG
Organism: Suncus etruscus; assembly: GCF_024139225.1. NCBI lineage: Eukaryota > Metazoa > Chordata > Mammalia > Eulipotyphla > Soricidae > Suncus > Suncus etruscus. The sequence continues at coordinate 61,512,123 of NC_064851.1, read as the reverse complement.
GCCTAGTAGATATATATAGGGTACTCCATCCTCAGAAACCTGGATACACATTCTTTTCCAATGTACATGGGTCATTCTCCAGGATAGATCACGTGCTGGCAAATAAAACATACCTCCATAAAATAAAAAAGATAGACATTTTGCAGGCTACCTTTGCTGACCACAAGGTTCTGAAGTTAGATGTGAACTACAAAGGGACACAGAAGAAAAAATTTAACACCTGGAAGTTAAACAGCCTCATACTGAATAACCAGAGGGTCCGAGATGAAATCAAGGAGGAAATCAAAAGTTTCCTGGAAACAAGTGACAATAAAGAAACAAACTGTCAGAACTTATGGGACACAGCAAAAGCAGTACAGAGAGGAAAATTTATAGCTTTGCAAGCACACATCAGGAAGGAAGAAGGAGCTTACCTGAGTAGCTTAATGACACAGCTAATAGAACTAGAAAGTGCTTAACTAAAGGACCCAAAAATAGGGAGACAGAAGTAAATAACAAAGCTGAGAGCAGAAATCAACGAAGTGGAAACCCAAAAATCAATCCAAAAGATCAACGAAAGCAGAAGTTGGTTCTTTGAAAAAATAAACAAGATTGATAGACCATTGGCAAAACTCACAAAGCAAAAGAGAGAGAGAAACTTTATAATGTGTATTAGAAATGAAAAGGGGGAGATCACTACAGATACTACAGAGATTCAAAGGGTATTCAGATAATACTTTGAGAAACTCTATGCCACTAAATATGAGAACCTGGACGAAATTGATAAATTTTTGAACTCATATAACCTTCCACGGTTGAATAAAGAAGATGTAGCATATCTAAACACCCCCATCACTATTGAGGAAATTAAAACTGTAATCAAAAAATTGTCCAAAAACAAACCCCAGGCCCTGATGGATTCACTAATAAATTATTTCAAACCTTTCAAGAGGAAATACTACCAATCCTGGCCAGGCTCTTTTATGAAATTGAAAAAACAGGAACACTTCTAAATAGCTTCTATGAATCCAACATCACCTTAATACCAAAACCTGATAGAGATGCTGCCAAAAAAGAAAATTACAGACCAATATCCCTGATGAACACAGATGCAAAGATCCTCAACAAAATCCTGGCAAACAGGATCCAGTGCCTCATCAAGAAGATCCTTCACTTTGATCAAGTAGGTTTCATCCCAGGAATGCAAGGCTGATTTAACATCCGTAAATCTATCAATATAATACACAACATAAACAACAAAAAAAAAATAAAAATCACATGGTCATATCAATAGACGCAGAAAAAGCATTTGATAAGGTTCAACACCCATTCTTGATCAAAACTCTCAGCAAGATGGGAATGGAAGGAACCTTTCTCAATATAGTTAAGGCCATCTACCACAAGCCAGTGGCAAATATTATCCTCAATGGAGAAAAACTAAAATCCTTCCCTCTAAATTCTGGTTCAAGACAAGGCTGTCCTCTCTCACCACTCCTATTCAACATAGTACTGGAAGTACTTGCTATAGCGATTAGGCAAGAAAAAGATATCAAGGAATCCAGATAGAAAAGGAAGAAGTCAAGCTATCACTGTTTGCAGATGACATGATGCTCTACTTAGAAAACCCTAAAGACTCTACCAAAAAGCTTCGAGAAATAATAGATTCATATAGCAAAGTGGCAGGCTACGAAATTACACACAAAAATCAGTGGTCTTTTTAGACAATAATAATGATAGGGAAGAAATGGACATTAAGAGAACAATCCCATTCACATTAGTGCCACACAAACTCAAATATCTTGGAGTCAACCTGGCTAAGGATGTGAAGGATTTATACATAGAAAACTACAAAACACTGCTCCACGAAATAAGAGAGCACACGTGGAAATGGAAACACATACCTTACTCATGGATTGGCAGGATCAACGTCATTAAAATGGCAATACTTCCAAAAGCATTGTACAGATTTAACGCGATTCCTCTGACGATACCCATGACATTCTTCAAAGAAGTGGATCTAATACTTCTGAAATTCATCTGGAACAATAAACAACCTCGAATAGCTAAAGCACTCCTTGGGAAAAGGAATATGGGAGGCACTACTTTCCCCAATTTTAAGCTGTATTACAAAGCAATAGTTATAAAAACAGCATGGTATTGGAATAAAGACAGACCCTCAGATCAGTGGAATAGGCTTGAGTACTGAGAGAATGTTCCTCAGACATATAACCACCTAGTTTTTGATAAAGGAGCAAGAAATCCAAATTGGAGCAAGGAAAGTCTATTCAACAAGTGGTGTTGGCACAACTGGTTAGCCACTTGCAAAAAAGTGAACTCAGACCCCCAGCTAACACCATGTACAAAGGTAAAATCCAAATGGATTAAAGACCTTGATATCAGAACTTAAACTATAAGGTATATAGAACAACATATAGGTGAAACACTCCAGGACATTGAGACTAAAGGCATCTTTAAGGAGGAGACAGCACTTTCCAAACAAGTGGAAGCAGAGATAAACAGATGGGACTATAAAGGGATCACATTAATTCTGTACAATGGGGTGTATTGCCATTTTAATAATGTTAATCCTGCCAATCCATGAGCAGGTTATGTGCTTCCATTTCTGGGTATTTTCTCTTATTTCCTGAGCAGAGTTTTATAGTTTTCTTTGTATAGCTCCTTCATGTCTTTAGTCAGTTTGACTCTAATATATTTGAGATTGTGTGTCTCTAATTTGAATGAGGTTGTTTTCTTACTGTTAATTTCTTCCATATTAATATTGGTGTATAAAAAGGCCATTGGGCTTTGTGTGTTAATTTTGTAGCCTGCCACTTTGATATATCAATCTATTGTTTCTAGAAGCTTTTTGTTAGTCTTTAGGGTTTTCTAAGTAGAGTATCATGTCATTTGCAAACAGTGAGGGCTTGACTTCTTCCTTTCCTATCTAGATTTACTTGATATCTTTTTCTTGCCCAATCACTATAGAAGTATTGTAGTACTATGTTGAGCAGGAGTGGTGAGAGAGGATAGCCTTGTATTGTACCAGAATTTAGAGGGAAGGCTTTTAATTTGTTTCTCCATTGAGCATAATGTTTGCCAGTGACTTGCAGTAGATGGCCTTAACTATATTGAGAAAGGTTCCTTTCATTCCCATCTTGCTGAGAGTTTTTTTTTTTTTTTATCAAGAATGGGTGTTGGAACTTATCAAATGCGTTCTCTGCAACTATTGATATGATCATGTGATTTTTATTTTTCTTGTTGTTGATGTTGTGTATTATGTTGATAGATTGATGGATGTTAAGCCACCTTGCATTCCTGGGATGAAAACTACTTCGTCATAGTGAATGATCTTGATGAGGCATTGGATCCCATTTGCCAGGTGTTTATTGAAGATATTTACATTTGTGTTCATCAGGTATATTGGTCTGTAATTTTCCTTTTTGGCAGCCTCTCTGTCTGCTTTTGATATCAAGATGATGTTGGCTTCATAAAATCTATTTGGAAGTGTTCCCAGTTTATCAATTTCATGAAAGAGTCTATCCATGATTGGTAGTTATTTCTCTTAAAAGATTTGAAATAATTCATTAGTGAATCTATCCGGGACTGGGTTTTTGCTTTTGAGCAGACATTTGATTACCAGTTACATTTCTTCAATTGTGACAGGGGTGTTTAGGTATGCTACATCCTACATATTCAATCATGGGAGGTAATAAGAGTTCAGGAATTTATCTATTTCTTCCAGGCTCTCATGTTTCGTGGCATAGAGTTTCTCAAAGTAGTCTCTGATTACCATTTGAATCTCCAATATCTGTAGTGATGTCCCCATTTTTATTTCTAATACAGGTTATGAATTTTCTCTCTTTCTTTGTTATTTTTGCCAATGTTCTATCAATATTGTTCATTTTTTTCAAAAATCTAACTTCTGCTTTTTTTGAACTTTCAGATTGTTTTTGGGATTCCACTTCATTGATTTCTGTCTAAGCTTTGTTATTTCCTTATGTCTCCATATTTTAGTTCCTTTTGTTGGTCATTTTTTAATTTTATAAGCTGCTTTTAAGCTATTGATGTATGCCCCTCCTTCCTTCCTGATGTGTGCTTGCAAAGCTATAAGTTTTCCTCTCAGGACAGTTTTTGCTGTGTTCCATAGATTCTAATAGTTTGTGCCTTCATTGTCATTTGTTTTCAGTAAATTTTTAATTCAGCTTTAATTTAATCTTGGACTCACTGGCTATTCAGTAGTAGGCTGTTTAATTTCCAGTTGTTAAAGTTATTCTTTTGTGTTCCTTTGTAGTTTACATCTAATTTCAGAGCTTTGTGGTCAGTGAGGTTAGCCTGCAAAAGTTCTATTTTTTTGATTTTATGGAGGTATGTTGTATGTGCCAGCATGTGGTTTATCCTAGAGAATGACCCATGTATATTGGAGAAGAATGTCTATCCAGATATCTGGGATGGAGTGGAGTGTGTGTGTGTGTGTGTGTGTGTGTATGTATGTATGTATGTATGTATGTATATATACTCTTTCTTTTATTTCATTTTTTAGGGAATATATATATTTTTGTTGAGTTTCAGTCTGATTAACTTATCAATTGTTGACAGGGCCATGTTGAGGTCTCACACAATTATTGTGTTAAATTGATATCTTCATTCAAATTTGTCAATAATTGTATTAGATATATTGCTGGTTTCTCATTGTGTGTATTATGTTTACTAGTGTGATTACTTCTTGAAGAACATATTCCTTGATTTGTACAAAGTGTCCATCATTGTCCCTTAAAACTTTTTTGAGTCTACAGTTGGTGTCGTCTAATATTAATATGGCTCCCCAGGTTTTAAGTGTTTTGTTTGCTTGGATGTTTTTTCTCTAGCCTCTAATTTTGAGTCTATGTTTGTTCTGACTATTCAGATGTGTTTCTTGTAGGCAGCAGAACATTGGATTCATCTTTTTGATCCATTTAGCCACCCTGTTTCTCTGGATTGGTGCATTTAGTCCATTGAAATTGAGCAAGATGATTGTCATGGGATTTAATGTCAACTTTGTGTATTAGTTTTGTGTGCCTGTTGGTCTGTCTTGTCCTAAAGTAGGCCCATCAAATTTTCTTTTAAGGCTGGTTTTGCATCTGTAAATTTTCTGAACTGTTACTTATCTGGGAAGCTATGTATCCTTCTACAAACCTGAACATGAATCAGACTGAGTGCAATATTCTAAGTGAAGCACTTCTTTCATTCAGTCTTGTCACAATATCCCCCCACTGTCTTCTAACCTTGAGAGTTTCTTGTGACATGTCTGCTGTGTTAAGGATGCTCCTTTAAGTGTAATTTCCCTTTTTGATCTTGCTGCTTTCAGTATTCCATCTCTACCCATGGGATTCGTCATTTTAACTAGGATGTGTCTTGGGGTGTTTTTCCTCAGGACTCTTACTTTGTACTCTTTGGGCATGCAGGTTTTGATTGCATGCAGTCTTTATCTCTGGGTGTTTCTCTGTGATGATGTCTTTGACTGTTGATTCTTCCTGGGGATCTCCTTCATGGGCCTCTGGGACTTCAAAAATTCTTACGTTGATTTTGTTGAGTTTATCAAAGACTTCTATTTTCATCTGTTCACATTCCTTGAGTACTTTTTCCATTGTCTGATCATTTGACTTAAGTTTCTTTTCCAGTCTTTTCGGCTGTATGGTGTTGTTCTGCATTTCATCTTCCAGTTCACCTATTCTGTCCTTGGCTGCTGTTACCATGTTGGAGAAGCTTTCCATTGAGGTATTCTGTACAGCTACTGTTATTTTCAGATTAGTTATTTCAGTTTTGAGTTTTCTGATTTCTATATTTGTGTTCTGATTAGCTAGAGTTATGTTTTCTTTGATTTTCATGAGGATCCTCCATATATCTATTTTAAACACCTTGTGTGAGAGATTAATCAGATGGTAGGTATTTTTGGGGTCATCAGAGCTATCATCTTTATTCTCTGTGCATGATGTTTGATTGAGAAATTTCCCCAATGTCATGCTTTTATTGTGTTTTTTTTTTGTGTGTTATGGTGGGGTTCATCACTTAGAAAGTGCTTGCAGCCATGAAGTGAAGCAGAGTGGCCATGCTCTTCTGGAGCCTCTAGGAGACAGGTTTTTCTGGGCCCTTCTTGGCCATCTCAGGAGCGTTTCAGGAGCCAAAGGAGTAGAGAAATATGGATGTGACAGGTTCCCTCAGTGTTTCCCAGTTGTTAATCTCAAAGCAGGGGTATACCCTTCCTGCCTGCCTTCACAGACAAATGATCTACATTTCTGTCAGACATTTCTGGTAGCTGGTTTTCACTCAGTCTTTAAAAAAATGCGGGATTGATGTTTGGGCCACACAATGAATTGCACTCATGGCTCACCACTGGATGGTGAAGGGAAAATAACCAAAGATAAAACTCAGTTGGGTGTACCTTACACACTCTCCTTTAGAAAACAATTTATATGTATCTTACAATCACAGAAAGAAAAAGAAAGAAAGAAAGAAAGAAAGAAAGAAAGAAAGAAAGAAAGAAAGAAAGAAAGAAAGAAAGAAAGAAAGAAAGAAAGAAAGAAAGAAAGAAAGAAAGAAAGAAAGAAAGAAAGAAAGAAAGAAAGAAAGAAAGAAAGAAAGAAAGAAAGAAAGAAAGAAAGAAAGAAAGAAAGAAAGAAAGAAAGAAAGAAAGAAAGAAAGAAAGAAAGAAAGAAAGAAAGAAAGAAAGAAAGAAAGGAAGGAAGGAAGGAAGGAAGGAAGGAAGGAAGGAAGGAAGGAAGGAAGAAAGAAAGAAAGAGAGAAAGAGAGAGAGAGGAAGGAAGGAAGGAAGGAAGGAAGGAAGGAAGGAAGGAAGGAAGGAAGGAAGGAAGGAAGGAAGTGAAAGGAAAGGAAAAACTGCCGAACTTTTAAGTTTGATACAAAAGATTCATTAACTTATTTTACTAGGTCAATTCATTTTTGTTTTTGTTTTTTTTTTTTGGTTTTTGGCTCACACCATATGGCTGGGATTCGAACCACCATTCTTCTGAATGCAAGGGAAACACCCAACCTCTATACAATCTCTCCAGCTCAAATTTATGATTTATTTTTAACTTAAAGTTTTTAAGAGAAGATGCTCAACCTCACTAATTGAAACCTCAGTGACACATTCCCTCACACATGTGTGACTATATTAAAAAAAAATAAAATAATAACAAGCATTAGTGAGGTTAGGGAAAAATAGATCCTTGTTCAATATTTTAGGGAATGTATATGATGTAGCCACTAAAATAACAACATAGATATTCTTATAAAACACTAAAACCTGATACATTTTCTGGCAATTCTACTTTTTTGTATTTCTCCAAAGAGCATAAATACACAAGTTTGAAACTACATAGATACATCCCACATTAACTGCCATATAATATTTAACACATGAAATTGGCATAAGCATTGATTCATGAGTTAATGGACAAAGATGTGTAAATATATTAACAGGATATGAAATAGTATTCAGTCATAAAGAGAATGCATACTAACCATGTTGATAATACAAATTGGTCTTGTATTAAGTGGAAAAAAGACAGGTAAAAGTAAACATGCTATGGTTATACATTTAAATGGAATCATCCACTGTCCCTAAAAACAAACCACAACATCAAATTAAAAAATTTCAAATTCATATATACACAGATTATATTGGATATTGTGTGCAATAGAGGGAAAAAGAGTATAAATGTGTGTAAGAATACTGAGTTAATTGTTCCTGGAGATCAAAACATGTACATTTTTGTTAAAACACAAATCACTAGTATATCGTCAGCAGCAATTTTCATAGAGCTAATAATACTGTTACATACTTTAAAATGCTCAGAGATATGTTAATATTCCTTGTCACAAATACATATACCACTACAGAAGGATGGATGTTAACTAGACTTTATGGAGATTACTCTATAATACATAAGCATTAAATCATGATTTTATAGACAATATTAATTTGCTATGTGTAAATTATATCTCAATTTAAAACAACAACCCTAAGAAATAAAACGCAGAGTTTAGTGGCTAAAAAAAAATGTAATCTTCATTCATATTGTTTGCTGTAAAATTATGTAATCTTGGGGACAGATTGATAACGCAGCAGTAGGGCATTTGCCTTGTACATGGCTGACCCAGGAGTGACCACGGTTCTATCCCCTGGCATCCCATATGGTCCGCCAAGCCAAATGCGGTTTCTGACCGCATAGCCAGGAGTAACCACTGAGCGTCACCGGGTGTGGCACCAAAATAAAAATAAATTATGCAATCTCTTTACAGTTATACTTAATTAGTTAAATCATGTTTCTAATAATTGATTATAAGGTTTTAAGATCAATGTCTGACAAATAATATGTTCTTAAAATAATGTTTTTGCTCTTTAGTAGTGATGTTATCTATTTTAGGTTTTGCTTTAAATTTTTATTTGCAAATATGGAATAGAATTAGGGTCATATGTAGATTTTGTTGAAGTTAAATAATATTACATAGTCACATAAAGAAGAAACTATGTAGATATAAAAAACTAGTTGTGCTCATTTCTTCTCTATGTAACATCCCCATACTTAAAATAATCAATTTTCACTACAAATTTTACAACTTTAAATTAATTAACCTACTAAATGTCTGTTATTATAAATGTGAAATTATTGCTACACCTAGTTTCACATAAAAATTAAGGTACTCATTTTCTGTGCTGTTAATCGACTTAATCATCACCTTTATGAACATACTGTGAAGTTTTTCTGGACAGGAAATCACATGTTTTTTTTAAATAATATATTTATTTAAGCAACATGATTACAAAAATGTTTATAGTTGGGTTTCAGAAATAAAAAGAACACCCCCCCCCTCACCAGTGCAACATCCCCACCAGCAATGTCCCAAATCTCCCTCCTCCCGACCCCTCCCCCACCTGTACTCTAGACAGGCTTTCCATTTCCCTCATTCATTCACATTGTTATGATAATTCTCGGTGTAGTTATTTCTCTGATTGCACTCATGTAATGAACTGGACCTTCCAGCCCTCCTCTCTTTGTCTCTGAAGATTTTTGAAAAAAATGTATTTTATATTTTCTTAAAAATAGATGAGTGAGACCATTCTGTATCTCTCTCTCTCTTTCTCTCTCTCTGACTTATTTTACTCAGCATAATAAATTCCATGTACATCTATGTATAGGAAAGTTTTATGACTTCACCTCTCCTGACATCTGCATAATATTCCATTGTGTATATGTAGCACAGTTTCTTTAGCCATTCATCTGTTGAAGGGCTTTTTGGCTGTTTCTAGAGTCTGGCTATTATAAATGGCACAGCAAGGAATAAAGGTGTGAGGAAGGAATTTTTGTATTGCATTTTTATGTCCTAGGGTATATCCCTGGGCGTGGTATAGCTGGACCGTATGGGAGCTCAATTCCCAGGTTTTGGAGGAATCTCCATATCGCTTTCCATAAAGGTTGGACTAGACAGCATTCCTAGCAGCAGTGAATAAGAGTTCCTTTCTCTCCACATCCCCTTTAACTCATTATCATTGTCATGATAGTTGTTAGTGTAGTTATTTCTCTAACTGAATTCCCAGTCTTAGTAGTAGCTTTATATCATGGGCTGGTCCTTCCAGCCCTCATCTCTATTTTGTCTGGGTATTCAATCACATGTATTTCAATATACTATAAGGTAAAGATCAATTGCAATAACATGGAAGGTCTGGAAATACTACTTTAACCATCATTATATTTATCTTAAAGTGAATCTATACACTGTTTCAAGGTACTTCAACAGATTTCAACTAAAAAAATAGTCCCTATTTTGGGGTCCTCAATAAAATAAAGATAATATTATGTACAAGGGGAAAACAATGACTCAAATGTGAGCAAGTATCTGATTCCATCTGAGACTTTGTTCAAACAGAGGATAACATCCCACACATAGAATCTAAATCAAAAACTTAATAATTAAATTGGGGGGGGCACGCCCATCAGTGCTCAGGGGTTACTTCTGGCTCTGCACTCAGAAATTGCTACTGGCTCCGTGGACAATATGGGATGCTGGGAATCAAACAGGAGTCTATACTGGGTTGGCAAACGCGCTTCTACTGTGCTACTTCTAGGTGAAATTAACATTGCATGTACATAATAGCCTCTTTAATCTTAACCAGGTGAATACAAAGTATGATTATTTTATAATTAACTACAAATATTAATTGTCAAAGAAGAAAGCTGAATTCAATTTTGAAGATCACTGAATAAGAAAATAATTAAATATAATAATATGTTAACGCAAAAGTGGAAAACAATAAAAAAATCACATTTTTTCAGTTCAGATATTTTCAAAAGAGTTTTTTCTTTAGTCTAAATTTAAAAATGGCCTACATTTTCCAAGAAGTAGAAGTTGTTAATTGAGATATGATAATGAGTTTAGAAGAAAGGCAAATACAAGGACTGGATGAAGATATAATGGGATATGGAGCTAAAGATTTCTTTGCATCCTGACTCTGTAATTCTAAAGCATTTCTTAAAAATGTATATTAATTACTGCTAATTAACATACTATTAATTCCATTCAAAATGGAATCTAAAAACATTTCTCCTTTTAGTCACATTACTTAGTCACCAATTTATTTTCCTGTGACTACTATAAAATTTAACACCATTTAGTGAAAAGTTAAAAATTAATTTACTCAATTTGTGATGCAGATACCTAAAATATAAGAGTTAACAGGCCGGTATATCTTTAAATATTTTCTAAAAGAATTATTTACTCACTTAGACCTTCTTAACTAGCTGCCTGTATTTGTTGGTCCATGGTGCAAAACTCCAATTCCAGCTTCTTTGATCACCTTTCTTCTCATTTTTCACTTACCTCTTTCCAGCCCCTCCTCATCCTTCTAATAAAATCTTTTGTGATTAACTTTTAGGACCCATCCAGTAAATCTGGGGCAATTTCATATATCTGATATTATTTTTATTGTGTCTAAAAATATTTTTAAATAAAAGAACAGTAACAGGTTTCAGAATCAGGATCAATATATTTTAGTGATATATTTTATTTTTTATTAATGATAAATCTTATTTTTCTATACTTCTGATATAAATTTAATATGAGAAATATTCTTATTACATAAGTTATTTAAACTAACTTTTTAATATTTCTGCTTCCATGTTGATAAGAAAATGAGAACTATTTTCTACTTACCAATTTTTCTTGTTTTATGCAATAATTTATAAAGGAATAGCTTGAATTTTCTCAAAAAATTAAATTGTTATACAATATATAAATAGTATATTTTCTGACAAGTATTTTACTACATTCTCCAGGAGAAATAATTATATAAAATAAACATAGCATCTAATTTCAACAAAATTAACTTATTTTGTGTTTAATAGTAAACTTAGAAAAGTAAGAAATTAGTAACCAATTAATTGAACTAGTTTTAGCCAAGATCTGTCTTTTAAGTATCAATGTTCAATTTAGTAAATTAAATTCATAAAATTAAATTTATAATATGAATAAATGTAACAGAATTATTTAGACTATTTACTCAGTATGCTTCTTGAGTTGTATTTTCTAATGCTAACATTCCAAGAAATAATTATATATATATACAATTTATCAAAGTAATATTTATCAAGAATACCAAAAATTAGCTAAACATAATACTTTTATTTTATTAGAAATTTTAAATATAAAACATTGTGTTTACAAAGTTAGTCCTAGTTGAGTTTTAGATATACAATGTTTTAGCACCAAACTCACTACCAGTGTCAACCTCCCTCCACCAATATTCCCAATGTTCATCTTGTACCACCACTACCCCTGCTCAGCCTGCCATCATAAAGGGCACCCTTTTAAGTTTGGCTGTTAATAATTGGGTCTCATTATTTTATTGTTGTTGACTCTGTGGCTTAGGTTAGTTATTCTGTCCTTCCAAGTACCAACAATATGCATCAGTATCCTTGACTCCTGATTTTGTCTTTGTTTTCCATTCAATTTTTTTCCCTTCTCCCCTGGCATTAAGAGTGTTCTAAATAACCCCTATTTAAACCATTATATTCCTTCATGCTGTCATTATAAATACCACAATAAGAGATATAATCTTGTTTTTATCCTTCTTCTGGCTTAAGTCATTTAACATAATATCTTCCAGTTCCAATCACGTTGAAGCCGATTGCATGATTACATCATTCTTTAAAATGATGTAATATTCCATTTTATACATATACTACATCTTCATGATCTGTTGTTAGTGCTTTAGATTGATTGCAGTTCTTAGCTATTGTACTGAATGTTGTGATAAACATTGACATGCATATGTTTTTTGAACAAAGTTTTTATTTACGGGGGGTAGATATCCAAAAGGAGATTGGTGGATTATATGGAGGTTCAATTCTGTATATACTAAGAACCCTCCAAGCTGGTTACATAGAGGTTAGATTATTCCCACCAGCGGTGGATTCAAATTCCTTTTTCCCCACATCCCCACCATCAAAAATTGTTCTCAATATTTTTGATATGTGCCATCCTATTGATATAAAATGATATCTAATTGCCATCTTGATTTGGATGACCAATTTCTTTCCCTAATGATGATGAGCATGTTTTCATGTCTGCTTGTTTTCCTCAAAAAGGTTTCTGTTCTTTTTCTCTCCCCATTTTTGATGGATGGCCTTTTTAGGTTTTGGAAGTTAACTTTTGAGAGTACTTTGTATATCCTATATTTCAACCATTTATGAAGATAATTTTTAAATCAATATTTGAAATTTGTACTGAAGCCTTTGCTGAGACTTGTTTCAATCCTGTTAAGTATCATAAATTAAATGTCATAACTCAATTATTTATCACTTACAGTATATGGTATGTTTTTATAATTTTTTTTATTTTGGGGGGCCACACCAGTGGTGCTCAGGGGTACTCAGGTGTTCCTGGATCTGCACTCAGAAATAGCTCCTGAATTGGGGGACCATATGAAATGCCAGGGATTGAGCCCGAGTCCATCCTGGGTCAGCTACATGCAAAGCAAATGCCGGAACACTATACTACCACTCCGGCCCTGTTTTTAAAAAAATTTTTTCAGGCCACACCCATTTGATGCTCAGGGGTTACTCCTGGCTAAGCACTCAGAAATTGCTCCTGGCTTGGGGGGACCATATGGGACACCGGGGGATCGAACAATGGTCGTGATCTTTCCTTGCCTAGCGCTTGCAAGGCAGACACCTTACCTCTAGTGCCACCTCGCTGGCCCCAACATTTTTAAGTATTACTCCTTACCTTTGTGATTTGGAAATCACTTTGGTGAAGCTCTGGAGACTTATGTGGGATGCAGAGATTTAACAAGTTTCAGCCTACTCTACTATGTCTCTGGCATTAATAAAATCTTTCTGAGATCTATTAGCAATGTATTTCTTTCTTTTGATTGCTCTGGTAAAGGTGTTGGTGGTCATCAGAAATAAATGCCTTCACTGTAGCATTCAGATGCTTCAGAGACTGTGGAGTGAACTCAGGGCCTCACATGTGCAAATTAGGCGCTCCATCTCTGAAGTCACTATCCTTGCCCTGTATGCTATATAGTTCTTCCATTCAAAATAAATAATTCAGTATCTTTTATTCCCAAAGAAACTTTAGGCTATTACTAGTCATCGCCATTCTTTATCTCACATGCAAGCGGCAACTAATCTGCTTTATTTCTACTGTGAAAATTTCACAAACATGAATCAGATACTCAAGTTGTATTTTGTGATCATTCACGTTCATATATGTTTTTTTAATATTCAACATATTACAGCACAGATTAGTACCCTATTCCTATTTAGACACAAAATATTTTATCAATAGATATATTACATTTTATTTATCCATTATTTAGTTAAACATTTTTTGTTGCTTCAAATTTGAGAGTTATTTAAATAATGCTGAAAAGACATTGGCAGAAATTCATCAATATTAAATAGAAAAAAATCATCTTCAAAGGTGGGTTAAGAGACTTTGAGTGTTTTATGAAGGCTTTGAAACCACTAGCTGGAGAGATAGATCGAAGGAAGGACTCTTGCTTTATACGAGGTCATTCTGGGTTCAATCTCTGGAAAAACACGTTCTTCTGAGCCTGCTAGGTGTGATCATTGTATTAAGAGCCAGGATTAAGCACTGAACACAGCTGAGTGAGAAAGACAAAAACAATGCTTTGAAGGCAAAAAGGAAAAAAAATCATTACTGAGGCTATGGATACACAAGTCATAACATCATACAACTCCTTAACTCTAGAGTTCTAAAGTCAGATTTTATAAAACTAAAATATACTATTATAAATTATACTATTATACTATTATACTATTATAAATCACATTAATTACTTGACTTTCATGTGACAGATTTAACTTAAATATCTTACACAAAATGTGATTGCCTAAGCAAAAACAGGAATGATCCCTCAGCACAGAGCCAGGAATAAGCCCCAAATATTAAAGAAATTTTCCCACCCCCAAAAAACTTTAAAATATTTATTCATTATATAAAATTAAAAATAAATTTGGGGCTATACAGAATTTCTTACTACTATCTTTATATTATGTATTATAATTTTCTAAAATTTAAGTAGATCATCATCAAATAAACTTTGTTCTTAGATTCTATACTTACTTTTATTCTATACCTACATCATTTTGTTGAGAAGAAAGTTATGGCTAGATATTTAATAGTTATTTTTCCTTAGGAATACCTGAAGACTAAAATATGGTGATTTAACCACCATATTTCAACCTTCAAAATTAAGATATATTTGACCACGTCAGTCATAAAGTATGAAAATGAAGTATGCATTTATATCTGTTTTCTTGTGTCTTCTCTGTACATTTTTATTATTTCCCTTCTTCCCATGTTTTTATTTAAATCATCTGAATTTTATTGTCAGTCAATTGGAAACATTAGGTTGATTTGGATTATACATGGGATGAATTAATAGGAAACTAAATTATTTAATCTATATAGGTTTGTTCTAGTTCACAAGAATGACCTACATAGGGCACTCAGTAAGAAACTGTATTATTTTTATTTTCAACTCCAAAAGGGAAAAGTAAATCTTCATCCCTGGGAGGATTCCATCTAACCACATCACTTGTATGTTTACAGAATCTAAGCTATATGATGTGCCTTGCACTGCTGAACTCAGAACTACGTATTACTGTGCTCCCCTGGAAATCTAATAGTTTGAAGTTCAGAATACTCATTTGGCAGATTTCTCATTTCAACTATTCAAACTCAATAGAAGATATGCAAGTATCTATGAGCCCTTCATTCTATAGTCTTTTAACTCTTAGATGTATAAAGGGCCATCCTTATATTTTTGTTTCCTTTAGTTTGTAGTATCAGGTCAAACTAGGTCATGCTTTTTTGGGTGGTTTTTAATTTGTTTTAGGAATCTTTATCTAAGCTTCAATTAAAGTAATTTTTATGAGGTGTCATTTCTAGTATTAAAAATATATATTAAATTAAAGTATGTATTAAATTTTCTATTAAATGAGTTGTACTAGTATAAAGTATCTGAGATAAGCAGACTTTAGTCTGACTTACATTTCCAATAAAAATTACTTAGACATTAAGCTACTGGGAAGTTTCAAAGTATAAGAGTGATTTAGTCATCAGTTATCATGCATTGTCAGAGGCATTTAAAGTCAAACAATTTTTAGATTTAGCCATATCATGAAAGGGAATCATGGATATACACATATCATGTAGAAAATTGAATGGTGGTAAATGTAGCAATTATGGCATTATAAAATAAAACCGAAAGTTTATTTATAAGTCATTTCAGTTATCTCAAATGTAGAAATTGCCTTGTTTCAATTACTAAAATATAAAAGATTATAAATGTTAATATTATTTCTAAAATATGTTTATATTATTTCACTGAGAAAGTCACATTCTAAATTTAAAAAAAATTAAGAATAGAGAAAATAAAATTGCTCTTATCAGGAATAGACATATTTTATATATTAACCAGTCAGATAATTATCAGTCAAAATAGGTGAATTGACAAACACAAGTTGAAAATTTAGAATACACATAAATTTATTTATAAAAGTAAATTCTGGAACTGTAAAGAAAAACTCCATCCTCTGCTCCATTCTATGACATGTGCAAATACTAAGATCACTAACTACAGAGGACTGATTTTAATCAACCATGATAGAGCAGAAAACTTCCAGACATCACAAAAAAACCTAGGGAAGAGTAAAAGAGCATGTACAGAGCCTATATTTATACCCATGACAGTATACTTCAAAGGCAAAGAAACCCTGTATCTCTTATGTCAAGGGAATTCCCTTTCTAATCTCCCCCCCCCTTTTTTTTTTTTTACAAAAAAATTCTTTTTTGTAATTGTTGCTTGGCTTTCTTTTTCTTTTCTTTGCCTTTTTGTCCCTGTGCTTTGATTCACTTTATTTTGGGACTGTGGCTACTGCTTGATTGTTGTCTTTATTGCTGTGGTACTCTTCAGGTTTTTTGTTTGCTTATTTTTGTTTTAATTTTTTTGGGGTGTTTGATTTTTTGTATTATTTTTATGTTTTCCTTCATTTATCCCTTTCTTTTCTTAAACTGATTTTTATAGTCTCTAGAAGGACTCCTTCCGTTTTTTGCTTGTTTGAATCCCCCCCACCCTTTTTTTTCTTTTCTTTTTTTTCTTACCTTCAAACAGAACAACATAACTTGAACCATCTTGTTCTGCTTCACAAATTGAGGGGAAATAATGGAGGGCACCAAGACCAAACAGTCGTATGAACATTGACTAGAATGATGATCAGACTTAAACATAATTATCAGACTAAACCACCAAATCCAAAGCCAACTACAACCGAATCGATACCCAATTTACAACAAGCTAGACACATAAGGGACCACTTATATTAGCAGCCTGGGGGAGCAAATGAGGGATGATATGGGATGCATGCTGAAAACAGGGGTGGAGGGAGGACAACATTGGTGGTGGGAATGCCCCTGATTCAATGTCACTATGTACCTAAAATACTACTGTAAATCATTTGTAACCCACTTTGTTCAAAATAAAAATTATTAATAAAAAAAGTTGATAATATTATCAGCTTATTTTAAACTTCAATACTCTTTTAACATGTCATTATCACTGAAAAACAGCATGATTTATGACAAGGCTGAGAACCATATATATAATTTCTGAAATTGCTGACTTTCAATCTTATTACATGATTTTCCCACTATCAACATCAATAAAATTTTAAGTGAAATAAAGTAAAATATTGTATAAGAATAATTTAACAATATATAATTCTAATTAATATTAATTTTAATTATTATTGTTATATTATAAATTATATTGGACTCATTACTGTTGGAAAATATATATTATTGTAGGTAGAGCACTCGCCTTGCACACTGTTGTTGTGTGGTCTATTTTCAGAATATGTTCTCCTTAAACACCTCCAGGAGTGATCCTTAATCACAGAACTTGGAGTAAGTACTTAGAACAGCTAAGTGTGGTTTCACATAAGCATACAATTATATAACTTAGTATAACAAAGGGAAAGAACAGCTACACTGCTTATGCTCATACACCCAGCAAATGACAAAATCAGAATTCAAAACTTTACAACTTTATAACTAAAGTTATAAAAACTTTAAAACTTTTGTTGTTATTTTTTTATTACATCCAGAGCTTATTCCTGCCTCTTCACACAAGGATCATTTCTGGCATGAATTGGTAGACCCCTATGAAGTGTTGCGGACTAAACTTTATTCATCTGTGTACAAGACAAATGCCCTACCCATAATACTATACCCTGGTGTCTACTTTATTTCTTAAATGAAGAATTTATAAAACTTCCATAATGTTCTTTCTGTGAATGCATATAACTATCTCTTTTAGGTGTCTCAATATTAATAAACATGCTTTTCTTTGAATTGATAATAATAGTCAGTCAAATGATTGTTCATCTATGAAGACAGCAAAGAGGTTGTTAGTAAGTAAACTAAAGCTAATTGATTTAGTAAAGGTCGAAATACATTACCTCTTCCAAAAGGTCAGTTTTAAGTAAATGTATCACCTTACTAAGCAATTCTGTAATGGCTCAATTAGATCTTGAAGTCTATCTTGCTCTTAGGAAAGCCTTTCATTCCTAGTTATGTAATCATTAATTGCCTGTTTAAAACAAGTGATTTTTTCTACGAATAATCAAAACATAGAATTTTAAGCTTTAAATGCCACATGAGGTCTCTATCACATGTTAATCATAGTTCTCTCTTTAAGAATTATAAAAACTTCATATGGGAGTAGTTTTTAAAATAATTACATGCTTGACTTTGTTCAAGTACCCCTGATGTGCTGGTTTAAGCCATAAGGATTGTAAAAAACAATTTCTTTTTCCTTTTCTTTACTTTCTCCTTCTTTCTTTCTTTCTTTCTTTCTTTCTTTCTTTCTTTCTTTCTTTCTTTCTTTCTTTCTTTCTTTCTTTCTTTCTTTCTTTCTTTCTTTCTTTCTTTCTTTCTTTCTTTCTTTCTTTCTTTCTTTCTTTCTTTCTTTCTTTCTTTCTTTCTTTCTTTCTTTCTTTCTTTCTTTCTTTCTTTCTTTCTTTCTTTCTTTCTTTCTTTCTTTCTTTCTTTCTTTTTCTTTCTTTCTTCTTCCTTCTTTCTTTCTTTCTTCTTTCTTTCCTTTCTTCTTTTCTTCCTTCCTTCATTCCTTTCTTCCTTCTCTCCTTCCTTCTCTCCTTCCTTCCTTCCTTCCTTCCTTCCTTCCTTCCTTCCTTCCTTCCTTCCTTCCTTCCTTCCTTCCTTCCTTCCTTCCTTCCTTCTTCCTTCCTTCCTTCCTTCCTTACTTCCTTCCTTCCTTCCTTCCATCTATTTAGTTCTTGAAGTCAAACCCAGAGCCTTAAACATACAAAGCAAGTATTGTGCCACTGATATAAATTCTTATTTATTATTCAATATATATTTGTCTCACAATTTTTCAAGGTAAGCATTGTATTTCATTATAAAATATAAATTGATAGATGAATTAGAAAAATAATATATAAAGGTTTTTTCAAAATAGACATACATTTATTTTAACAGCACTTACTAATTTTTGCTGCATAGTTGAAAATATTTTATATGCTGAGGGGTAATCTGCATGTGTAAATAATATTGAAAATGTAAGAAGTATCTTGTTGTCTGAGCAGCACTAGGTTTTGTGTTGTCTCAGTTGATCTTTTCAATTTGGAGGTCTCTTCTTGAATCATTTATTATATGACTGAGAAGAATAATTTTTCCAGTAAATCTATTCTTTGTGGGTATAAAAATTTTTATTTTAGAATATTTAAATTAACCTCTTATGTTGTTGTGTCTCCAACACATAATTTTGATTACATGGGAGGAACATTGTCTTTTTATAAGTTTTAACTTCTATCCTTCACACAGTATATAACAAAGATGACTGTAAAGGCTAGTTTTCTTTATTTGTATATACACAGAAGATGATAATTTTATATGTAAAATAAAAATGTAATATAGAGGTTTGGTTGCAGAAACAAATTAGATTTTTACTTCTTAACTTTCTGTTATATATCTTAACTTCTATAATAAAAATCTTATATTGTAATAAATGGTAAAAATCAATAAAAGAAGGATAGGGGCATTTCATACATAAAATCCTGCTTTGGATAATGACTCTGCTACTTTTATTTGAATTGCAGGTGCACTTATTTCTGAAGCCTTAATAACTTTCAGAGAAGATTAGCAGGTAGATCCCAGCAGACTCCTTTTGAGTTAACAATAATATGATTTCATTTTAATCATATACAACAAGCCAAAATATGATAGAGGAAAATCTCACATCTCTTATTTGATCAAAGTTAATGCAGCCTCCTCTTTTTTGGATTAAAATATTCTTTTGGGTGAGTTGAAATATTTTTTAGTTTATTGTGGAAGCATAGAATAGATGTTCTGGCTTTAGAATATTAAGAGCTACATATAAACAAAATATGGAACAAAATTTACACAGCAATTTTTTTTTTGGTTTTGGGGACACACACAGCTGTGTTCGGGGCTTACTCACTTGATCTGGTTCTGAACCTAGAAATCACACGTGGCAGTACTTGGGGTCCATATGTGGCTCTGGGAATCAAACCCAGGTCAGCTGTATGCAGTATGTATACAGCCTACAGCTGTATACTAACTCATTGACACAAAGCAAATTTCTAAATTAGCAGAATTGAGAGACAGGACAAGATTAACAAAGAATATGGGCATTCAGAGTATAACATTAAAGGCTACTTTTGACCAGAAAAAAAAAGTAAATCTATGTGTAACATAGTATTGAACACTTCCCTTATGTTTTCTTCAGAGGTTCTATAATACATTTACATTAACTCTTCATATGGTATAAAAGATGGTTGGAAGTTTATATTTGGAAGAATCAGAGAGATAGCATGGAGATAATGATGTGCTTAGGGTGTTTGACTTGTATGTGGGTGGCTTGTATTTAATCCTGGTACACTATATGGTCCCTAAAACCCAGCCAGGAGTGATCCCTCAGAGTAGAACCAGGATTAAGATCTGAGCACTGATGGATATGACCTCAAAACCATATCAAATAAGTCTGTATTTTTGTTTATGTCTAGTATCTATTTTGTTCCATTGACTGATATGGCACTATTAATACTGTACTGTTTTGATTATGTTACAATTGATTATGGTACTGTCTTCAAATCAGGTCCTTAACTTCATTATACTTCTGAATAATGTTTAGGCATATTTCCTTATTGATTACATACATGATCGTGTTTGGGTTTCAGTCATGTAAAGAACACCACCCATCACCAGTGCACTTTGGGGCAAAACCTGGTGGTTCTCAGTGGTTAATTCTCTCTACACTTAAAGGTTACTTCTGCCCAGAATCAACCTGTATCAGATGCTGGCAATCCAAGTCCCTTAGATAATCTCCTATGTTTCCTGCCTATAATTTTATAATTTAATAATTCTATTTAATAGTACATTTGAAAGATAACAATACTAACAATAAATTTAGTTAATTAAGATAAATAATAGGGACTGGAGCTATAGCATTGTGGGTAGAGTGTTTGCTTTGCACACAGCCAAACAAGGCTTGATCTTTTGATCCTTAGCATTCTCTTTGGTCCCTCAATCCTGCCAGGCGAGATTTCTGAGTGCAGTGTCAGGAGTAACCATTGAATGCTGCCAGATGTGGCCACAAAACAACAAACAAACAGAGGTCTGTTTTTCATAAGTCTGACTTGAATGTCTGTGGTTATGGATGTAGAAGGTTCTGGGCCTCTTAGCTTTTATTGTATCTAAGTTAAAAAAGAGATCCTGGTGCTTCTTTATAAGGAACTAATACCATTCAGCAGACTTTTACCTAGTGAGCTATCAATCTCCAAAGACCTCACCTATTACCTACGATAGTTTTAATATATAAAACTGGAATAGTGTAGAACAAGACAAAGATTCAAATCATACCAAATATGCTACTATATCCCTAGTAATAATAATATTATTATATAAATGAAAGAGAACTAATAAATAAATAAATAAATAACCAATTATTCTCAATCAAGAAAATGGTACAATTTACTACATATTTATATATTTTTCGTGATGCTCTTATAAATATAGTTTTTCTTTTTTTTTTACAAAAAGTTCCATAAACTTTTAGGCTTATTTCTTTAAGTTTTATAGGTTACATTGTTAACTGTACATTAATTATTTCTCAAAATATTTTTGTCAATGTAATAAAAATGGTATTTTCCGAATTCTTGTTAGTAGTCTTCTTATATATTAAAATATTTTAAATTTATTTTTCTAGTTATAAACTTTTCATATAAAATATTTTAATGATTACTATGATTTAAGCTTTCTTTCCATATTATTTGAGTGATAATTTTAAATTGGAATCTATTATACAAGTTCACATACTCTCTGATATATGTCTACAATAATAAGTAAAAAGAAAATACTTTGTGGCATCAAACTACCAGAAGAGAATAAATAATTTTACTAAATTAGATACATGATTTCAGGTAGAAATAAATGAAATAATTTTAATAAATTAATAAAGATTCCTACTTTTAAGAATGTATTTATTATATTATTCAATTTAATTAAAATTTTCTTCTTTGTCTTTTTTATAATTTTTCAAAGCATTTTTTGAGAACTGTTTAGTTGTATGTACCAGGATTTAGATAGCTGAGCAGTAGAACACCTCTCTTTCCTGTATGAATCCCTGGATTCAATCTCTAACACCACATTAAACAATTTAAAATCTCCCTTTTTTGTTTTTTTTTGTTTTTTTGGTTGGTTTTTTATTTTTTGGGGGGATCACACCTAGTGGCACTTAGATATTACTCTTGCTCTGCACTCAGGTATTGTACCTGGGATGCTTGGGAGATCATATGGGATGCTGGGAATTGAACCGGGTCCATCCCAGGTCTGCAGCATGCAAGGCAAGCACCCTACTGCCATGTTAAACACTCTCAACCCTAAAATATACTTTGGGACTAGAAAGATTGTACCATAGGGTAGGGTGTTTGCCTTAAAAGTAGTCAACCCAGGTTTAATCCCTATTACCTCAGCAATGGTTCCCAACAAAGATTGTTAGGTATAATCTCAGATCACAGAGGCAGGAATATAAACTATGGCTACAACTGGGTCTGACCCCCCAAACACCATAAAAATGAAAACTACCTTTTGACTTAGTGAAATAAATCATGTTGCTTTAAAATCTTAGAATTTTCACTGAGGTTATATTATTTTCTTTTTAACATGTTTATTGATTAGATTTCTGTTTTCTATTAAAGGATTTTTTTTGTATTTACTACTCCATAATTGTTGCTTATATTGGCTTTTGATTTCTTCAAGATTAGATACCTGCTTCCTAATAAATCTCAACTTGCCTTTCTCTTGAATATAAATATTACCATGTAAGAAAGCTTTTTATTGTCCATTTTAAACTAAATTTTTGGGATCATTGTGTAAGACTTCTAGATGTTTTCTGAATTGTATCTTATTTAATTTCAAGCTGTTTTTACATTTTGGTTCTTCTTGCATTCTTCAACTTCAACTTAGTATTTTATGTTTCAGTTGGAGATTCAGATGCCATTTTTGACCACAACATAGAAGTCTTGTGCAAAGAACATAGTAAAAAGAAGCCAGGAACATGTATCCCAGATGTTACTACACTGGCATACTAGTACCAATCTAAATATTTTTGAACTTCATTTACATGAGAGAAATAAATTTTAAAAGTGACTGCAATTTTGATTTTTTTGCTCCTTCACCTGAAAATAATCCTAATATTTTAGGTTCATCCATAGTAAAAAGTGAGATTAGTCTGTAACTTTACACTTTTGCTTCTTAACCTGAAAATAATCCTAGTATTTTAGGTTCATCCATAGTAATAAGTGAGATTAGTATGTAATTTTACACTTTTTGAAAGTCTGTATGATGTCTTAGATGTATGATCTGCTAATTTTACAAAGTAATTAAGGTTACTAATTAAAAGAGGTTAAACGCTCTCAAGCTTTTCCTTAATTCTAAAATAGATGAAGCATTTTCCTATAGTAGTCAAACATAGTTTAAAATTTTTGAATAGTCTCTTTGTTTCAATTACTCTTCTTTTCCTAATTAGCATTAGTATTTTAAAACACCATTCACTACATTCAGCTTATTTACCTTAAGTTTTTGATATTTTATTTTATATATATATATGTTATTCGATATTGATATACTGTTTCATATATTCATTTACACTATGCATTGAGGTATTTTAAGCTGATTAAACTTGGTATATGCATTTGAGTGTGTATTTTAGTTTATTTTATCAAATACAAAGAATATAGTGGAAATTATGTTTAATCATATTTAAATATTGCTTAAAGATTTATTTTCCTTGAACAGCAGTGCATTTGGAAAAAGCACTTTCAAGTTACTTTAGAGACTAGAATACTGATTGCTAAGCAAATTATCTTCATTTTACTCATTTCTATAAATTGATTTAGTCAGAAACAATGGGCATGGGTAATACATTCAGAGAGAAATTAGAAAGGCCTCAAGGAACTGTGCACCAACATAATATACATATTAAATGAACTTTGATGAACTCTAACCAAAGTAAAAGGTAATGCAGAAATTATCATTAGAGCAGCATTGCTTTCCAAGTAGCTGTGGTTTCTTTTTGTTTGTTTGTTTTGGGTCACACCTAGTAATGCTCAGAGCTTAATCATGGTTCAGTTCTCAATAACTCCTAGTTCTGTGCTCAGAATTTACTCCTGGTGGTAATAAGGAGATGTATGTATCAAA
Source organism: Suncus etruscus (assembly GCF_024139225.1). Lineage (NCBI taxonomy): Eukaryota > Metazoa > Chordata > Mammalia > Eulipotyphla > Soricidae > Suncus > Suncus etruscus. The sequence goes on along the minus strand of NC_064851.1, from coordinate 61,487,838 downwards.
TATGGGTTGGAACAAGGTAAATGCCCTACCACAATACCACTATAGCTGAGATATGTGGAGCAGTGCTATTTTGGATTCCATGATTTGTAAAATAACTTTAATATAAATTACCTTTATCTAAACTATGATTAATAATCTTTTAAATTAAAATTTATTTATAGTTTGTAAATCATTAAAATTATTATTCTACATTTCTATATCCTGTGTTTAATTCAGGGAAAATAGTTTATATCTCTATTATTTATAAATTATGAAAATACATAGTCACATGTAGATGTTTAACTTTCAGCTTTAATGTATTCTGTTAATTGTGCTCATAGAGCATATTTTTGAGAATTTAGTGTATGTTCTTCTATGAAATATGAAATGCATAGTTTTATTTTGATTAATATAATTGTTTTGTGTTACATAAAGTGTAATGCCTTTAAAATAATATGTCAGAATAAGTCAAGTTATTTTATTCACATCTATGTTGTTCCTTGTTGCTCTTTTTAAATTCAATGTCCCTGATTATTCTTCTTTATTAAAAGTGATTTTAACCCTATATATGTTCTTATATTATAAATATTAAAAATTCTATATTTTACATTACTTGATAGCCCTTATCACATGCCAAGTTCCATAATGCTAAGTGCTGGAATTATTTTGAGGTCAAATTTTCTAAAATATTTTTACTTTATTCTTTTAACTATATTAATTTTACACAAAATTGTAGGATCTCAATAGAATGAGCTTATTTATGATTGTAATAATAATGTGTCAATGCCTGCTTACTCTGGACAGTAAGGGAATCCTCAAGGTCTCAGAGGATGTGACTGGGAATAGCCAGAGGAGTTGAAAAGGAACAAGAAGGATGAAAGCTAAGTGCAGGGTTCTGAGGAAGAGAGCAGCCATTTTCGAGAATTCTGTGAGGAACATCATGGAAAATTTGTAGGACAGACCAATATGTAAAGATAAGAGCACTTAGAAAGTATAGGTACATGACTACTGAATTTATCTAACTCACAAATAAAGGAAGAAAGAACTTGAAATCTCTAGTCAAGTAACTTTTGTCTCATGAAGCTTTCCTAAGAGGGCCTGGAAGGGCCCAGCAAAAATTGTCTCCAGGAGTTGCTAAGGCCAAAAGGCCAAGAAAGAGTGAGTGAAAACCGGCTACCAGTATTGTGTTCTTGTGTTCTTGTGTTCTTGTGTTCTTAGGGTATATCCCTAGGAGTAGAATAGCTGGGTCGAATGGGAGCTCAATTTCCAGATTTTGGGGGAATCTCCATATCGCTTTCCATAGAGGTTGGACTAGACGGCATTCCTACCAGCAGTGGATAAGAGTTCCTTTCTCCCATATCCCAGCCAGCACTGATTGTTCTCATTCTTTGAGATGTATGCCAATCTCTGTGGTGTGAGAATGTATCTCATCATTGTTTTGATTTGCATCTCCCTGATGATTAGTGACGAGGAGCATTTTTTCATCTGCCTTTTGGCCATTTGTATTTCTTTTTTATCAAAGCGTCTGTTCATTTCTTCTCCCCATTTTTTGATGGGATTAGATGTTTTTTTCTTGTAAAGTTTTGTCAGTGCCCTGTATATTTTGGATATTAGCCCCTTATCTGACAGGTGTTGAGTGAATAGTTTCTCCCACTTGGTGGGTGACTCTTGTATCCTGGGCACTATTTCTTTTGAGGTGCATAAGCTTCTCAGCTTAATGTATTCCCATCTGTTGATTTCTGCTTTCACTTATTTGGAAAGTGCAGTGTCCTTCTTGAAGATGCTTTTAGTCTCAATGTCATGAAGTGTTTTACCGACGTGTTGTTCTATATACCTTATGGTATCAGGTCTGATATCAAGGTCTTTAATCCATTTGGATTTTACTTAATACATGATGTTAACTGGGGGTCTATGTTCGCTTTTTTGCAAGTAGCTAACCAGTTCCCCAGCACCACTTGTTGAAGAGGTTTTCCCTGACCCACTTAGGATTTCTTGCTCCTTTGTCAAAAATTAGGTAATTGTATATCTGGGGAACAATATCTGAGAACTCAAGCTTATTCCACTGATCTGAGGGTCTGTCTTTATTCCAATATCATGCTGTTTTGATAACTATTGCTTTGTAGTACAGTTTAAAGTTGGGGAAAGTAATGCCTCCCATTTTCCTTTTTCCTAAAGTGCTTTAGCTATTCGAGGGTGTTTATTTTTCCAGATAAACTTGATAAGTGTTTGATTCACTTCTTTGAAGAATGTCATGGGTATTTTTAAAGGGATCACATTATATCTGTATAATGCTTTGGGGAGTATTGCCATTTTAATGATGTTAATCCTGCCAATCCATGAGCAGGGTATATTTTCCCATTTCCGTGTGTCCTCTTTTATTTTTTGGAGATACCCTTCAACAGACGAATGGCTAAAGAAACTGTGGTACCTATACACAATGAAATATTATGTACCATTCAGGAAATATGAAGTCATGAAATTTTTCTATACATGGATGTAAATGAAATCTATCATGCTGAGTGAAATAAGTCATAGGGAGAGAGATGCAGAATAGTCTCACTCATCTATGGGTTTTAAGAAAAATAAAAGTCATTTTTACAACATTCCTCAGAGACTAGAACTTCCAGCTCACTTCATGAAGCTCACCAAAAAGAGTGGTGAGTGCAGTTATAAAAATAACTACACAGAGAACTATCATAATCATGTGAATAAATGAGGGAACTGGAAAGCCTGTCTGGAGTACTGGTGGGGGTGGTGTGGGATGGAGGGAGATTTGGGACATTGGTGGTGGGAATGTTGCACTGGTGAAGGGGGTGTTCTTTACATGACTGAAACCTACTCACAATCATATATGTAATCAAGATATTTAAATAAAGGAAAAATATATGGTTTCACAGACAAATAACAGCTCAGAAACTTTATAGACTCAAAACCATTCTTAAGAGAAAAAAACTGAATGACCTAATTTAAGACAAGACTGACAAAAAGACACACCAATAATTGTGGGGGACCTCAACATGGCTTTGTCAACACTGGGTAGGTCAACCAGACTGAAACTCAACAAAAATATACTAGACCTGAGAAGAGAAATGGAAGAAAGAGGCCTAGTAGATATATATAGGACACTCCATCCCCAGAAACCTGGATACACATTCTTCTCGAATGTACATGGGACATTCTCCAGGATAGACTACATGCTGGCACACTCCATCCCCAGAAACCTGGATACACATTCTTCTCGAATGTACATGGGACATTCTCCAGGATAGACTACATGCTGGCACATAAAACATACCTCCATAATATTAAGAAGATAGAAATTTTTCAGGCTACCTTTGCTGACCACAAGGCTCTGGAATTATATATGAATTCCAAAGAGATACAGAAGAAAAACTTTAACACTGGAAGTTAAACAGTCTCATACTGAATAACCAGTGGGTCCTAGATGAAATCAAAGAGGAAATCAAAACTTTCTTGGAAACAAATGATAATAAAACACAAACTATCAGAACTTATTGGACACAGCAAAAGCAGTTCTGAGAGGAAATTTTATAGCTGTGCAAGCACACATCAGATAGGAAGAAGGACCTATCTTATAGCTTAATAACACAGCTCATAGAATTAGAAAGTGATCAAAAAAGGAACCAAAAATAGGGAGGCAGAAGGAAATAACAAAGCTGAGAGTAGAAATCAAGAAAGTTGAAACCAAAAAAAAAAAAAAAATCCAAAAGATCAACGAAAGCAGAAGTTGGTTCTTTGAAAAAAATAAAAAAGACTGATAGGCCACTGGCAAAACTAACAGAGAGAGAGAGAGAGACAGAGAGAGAGAGAAACTTGATAACTCTATTAGGAATGAAAAAGGAGAGCGTACTACTGATATGGCAGAGATTCAAAGGTAATCAGAGACTACTTTGAGAAAATCTATGCCACTAAAAATGAAAACCTGGAAGAAATGGATAAATTCTTGGATTCTTATAGTCTTCTACAGTTGAATGACGAGGATGTAGCATATCTAAACACCCCCATCACTATTGAGGAAAATAAAACAGTAATCAAATATCTGCCCAAAAACCAAAGCCCAGGCCCAGATGGATTTACTAGTGAATTTCTTCTACCATTCCAAGAGGAACTACTCCCAATCCTGGCAAGACTCATGAAATAAAAAAAACGGGAACACTTCTAAATAACTTTTATGAAGCCAACATAACCTTGACCCTAAACCAGACAAAGGTGCTATGATAAAACAAAATTACAGAACAATATAGCTGATAAATGCAGATGCAAAGATCCTCAAGAATATTCTCGAAGATAGGATCCAATGCATCATTAATATGATCATCCACTATGATCAAGTAGGTTTCATCCCAGGAATGCAAGGAAGGATTAACATCCATAAATGTATCAACATAATACACAACATCAACAACAAGAAAAATAAAAATCACATCATATCAATAGAAGCAGAGAAAGCATTTGATAAGGCCCAACCACCCCATTCTTATCAAAACTCTCAGCAAGATTGGAATGAAAGGAACCTATCTCATATATATTTAAGGCAATCTACCACAAGCCATGTGGCAAATATGATCCTCAGGAGAAAAACATAGAGCCCTCCCTCTAAATTCTGGCAGAATATTGGGGGGGGGGGGGGGGGGGGGGGGGGGGGGTAACAAGACAAGGCGGTCCGTCTCTCACCACTCCGATTCAACATAGCACGGGAAAGTACTCTCTATAGTGATCTTAGGCAAGGAAAAGTATATCAAGAGATCTAGATTGGAAAGGAAGAAGTCAAGCTCTCGCTATTTGAAGATAACATGATACTCTACTTAGAAAACCCTAAAGACTCTACCAAAAAACTTCTAGAAACAATAAACTCATATTGCAAGGTAGCAGGCTACAAAATTATCACACAAAAATCAATACACCAATAGTAATAAAGAAGTTAATAAAGAAGTAATAAAGGTAGTTAAGAAAACTACCCCATTCAATTAGTGCCACACAAACTCAAATATCTTGATATCAACTTGACTAAAAATGTGAAGGACCTATACAAAGATAACTATAAAAATCTGCTCCAAGAAATAAGAGAGGACATGCGGAAATGGAAACACATACCCTGCTCATGGATTGGCAGGATTAACATCATCAAAATGGCAATACTCCTCAAAGCATTGTACAGATTTAATGTGTTCCCTCTAAAGATACCCATGATATTCTTCAAAGAAGTGGATCAGGCATTTTTGAAATTCATTTGGAATAATAAACACCCTAGAATAGCTAAAGCAATCATTGGGAAAAAAGAATATGGGAGGAAATACTTTCCTCAACTTTAAACTTTACTACAAAGCAATAGTTATCAAAACAGCATGGTATTGGAAGACAGGAACTCAGATCAGTGGAGTAGGCTTAAATACTCAGAGAATGTTCCCCAGACATACAATCACCTAATTTTTAATAAAGGAGCAAGAAATCCTAAATGGAGCAAAGAAAGCTTCTTCAACAAGTGGTGTTTCCACAACTGGCTAGCCACTTGCAAAAAATTGAACTTAGACTCCCAGTTAACATCATGTATGAAAGTAAAACCCAAATGGATAAAAGACCTCGATATCATACCCCAAACCATAAAATATATAGAACAACATGTAGGCAAAACACTCCAGGACATTGTGACTACAGGCATATTCAAGGAGAAAACTGCACTCTCCAAGCAAGTGAAAGCAAAGATTAACAGATGGGAATATATTAAGCTGAGAAGTTTCTGCACCTCAAAGGAAATAGCGCCCAGGATACAAGAGCCACCCACTGAGTGGGAGAAACTATTCACCCAATACCCATCTGATAAGGGGTTAGTCTCCAAAATATACAATGCACTGCCAGAACTTTTCAAGGAAAAAACATCTAATCCCATCAGAAAATGGGGAGAAAAAAATGGACAGACACTTTTACAAAGAAGAAATACAAATGGCCAAAAGACACATGAAAATATGCTCCACTAATCATCAGGGAGATGCAAATCAAAACAACTATGAGGTACCACCTCACACCACAGAGATTGGCACACATCACAAAGAATGAGAACAAGCAGTGTTGGCGGGGATATGGAGAGAAAGGAACTCTTATCCACTGCTGGTGGGAATGCTGTCTAGTTCAACCTATATGGAAAGCAATCTGGAGATTGCTCCAAAAACTGGAAATCGAGCTCCCATACGATCCAGCTATACCACTCCTAGGAATATACCCTAGGAACACAAAAATACAATACGAAAATCCCTTCCTTACACCTATATTCATTGCAGCACTATTTACCATAGCAAGACTCTGGAAACAACCAAGATACCCTTCAACAGATGAATGAATGGCTAAAGAAACCGTGGTACATATACACAATGGAATATTATGCAGCTGTCAGGAGAGATGAAGTCATGAAATTTTCCTATACATGGATGTAGATGGAATCTATTATGCTGAGTTAAATCAGTCAGAGAGAGAGAGAAAAACGTAGAATGGTCTCACTCATCTATGGGTTTTAAGAAAAATGAAAGACATTCTTGCAATATTAATTTTCAGATACAAAAGAGAGAAGAGCTGTAAGTTAAGCTCACCTCATGAAGCTCACCAAAACAGGGATGAGTTTAGTTAGAGAAATAACTATATTTTGAACTATCCTAATAATGGGAACGTATGAGGATTATAGAAATCCTGTCTAGAATACCGGCAGGTGTTTAGTGAGAAGGAGGGAGATTTGGGACATTGGTGATAGGAATGTTGCACTGGTGATTGGTGGTGTTCTTTACATGACTGAAACCCAAACACAATCATGTAATCAAGGTGTTTAAATAAAGTATATAAAAATAATGATAGTAATAATAAAATGTGGGTCCAAAGAGATAGCATATCATTAGGGCGTTTGTCTTGCACGCAGCCAGGAACGAACCAGGTTCTATTCTCAGTGTCTGATATTGTTCCTTGAGCCTTGCAAGAGCAATTTCTTAGCACAGAGCCTGGAGTAATCCCTGAGTGCAGTCTGGTGTGGCCTGAAGCATACATTGTCTTTATATATGTAGTCTATGAAACTAGTAAACAAATTTTGAAGACATATAAGTTTTAAAGTGTCATTTAAAATGTAGTGCATATATTTATTATGTCATTGAGAATCAAAGAAAATAAATTGTTTATATTTTGATTTTGCTTACTTTCCTTTCCCTAAAAATAACGTATTTATAGGCTGGAAAAACATAGGATCTATTTTACAAATTACATTCTTTTCATTTTCTCCTTTCCTTTTTTAAAAATTTATGTTTAATTTTCTTAAAATCAATAGGCAATATTTTAAATCAATTTATAGTGAATAGGACAATCAGTGTTTTGAAACACTAGGTATCTCAAAATTTTGGAGAAATAAAAGAATAAATTCAAATATTTACACTGGCATTAAATGAAGCCTATTATAATGTAGTTTATTTTTAATCCATAGGATCATAATAATCTGGAACAGAAAAATTAGAGCAAATTAATATATATATATATATATATATATATATATATATATATATATATATATATATATATCTGTATGGGGGCCAGAGTGGTGGAGCATCAGTAAGGCTTGCACTCCTCTGACCTAGGATAGGTTGCGTTTGATCTCCCAGCATCTCATATGGTTCCCCAAGCCAGTGATTTCTGAGCTCATAGCCAGAAGTAACCGCTGACCCTCACAGGGTGTCACCCCAAAACAAAATTAAACAAAACAATCAAACAAACACAGCTAGCCACAGCTCTTAAAGCTATAATTTACACAGCTGCGTGGCTTCTGTGAGGAAGTTCTACTAGATTTTCTCTCTTAAGCTTGGGGAGATTCTGCAGAAATAGCTAGAAACAAAGTTTATTTTACTTCTTACTCATTCATTCAGCTAATGTAGTCAATGGCATTTTTTAATAGATATTAATGCTGTTTTTTGCTTGCTTTAAATCTATGTATATAACTTTAGACTTAAGCTATGATGTGTTAGACCGTAATTCTTGGATTTCAATCTTAAACAAAGTTTATAATTTTAGCAACTATATTTATTTTTATAAATTTTAATATATATAATATATAAAATATTTTATATTTTATAAATTTCTACAGATAGAAATATAGAAAATATTACTAATTTCTAAATTTGTAAGATATAATTTATAGAAAAATAGAATTAAAAATATTACTAAATATAAGAAAAAGCATTAAAAGGATATTATCACAGTGTCTTTGACAGCTGTGCTGATGTAATCATGAATGAAGTCTGATAATTAAAAATGTCATCTGTAGGGGCTGGCGAGGTGGCACTAGAGGTAGGTGTCTGCCTTGCAAGGGCTAGCCAAGGAAAGACCGTGGTTCTCTCCCCGGGCATCCCATATGGTCCCCCCAAGCCAGGGGCAATTTCTGAGCACTTAGCCAGGACTAACCCCTGATCATCAAATGGGTGTGGCCCCAAAAACAAAACAAAAAAAATGTCATCTCTAGGCTATAGATATTTTATCAATTATTCATAAATAAAATATAAAATGATATATATTAGCAATACAATTACTATAAAAGTTTTAAAATTCAAATATTTTTAAATTTTAAAAGTAATTTATTTTTTAGTGTTTTTGCCACACCTGGTGACAATCAGGTGTTACTTCAGGCTTTGTACTCAGAAATTGCTCCTGGCTTGAGGGACCATAAAGGACACCTGAGATCGAACTGAGGTTTGTTCTGGGTCACCCACATGCAAGGCAAATGTCCTACCACTGCGCTATGGCTCTGGCCCCTAAAAGTAATTTTTTAAAGTTGTTAACATGTACAATTTTTATTCATTGTATTTGCATTGGTTTGTTTAACATTACATGTTTGAACTGACTTTATAAAGCTGATATACAGAAAACAAAAATTAATATTCTGTTCAGTAACTTAATTTCTGCTCTGATTATCTCCATAAGATATTTGCGACACACTTTTGATTCTGCTTTTTTGTTATAACTTACCATTAATTTAAAAAATATAGAAATCACTTAAGTTCGAAATAAGATTCATGTAACTAACTACTTTTCTAAGAAAAAATTGGTTGTCCAATGAGACATTATCTCACACCAGTAAGACTGGCAGTTATCAAAAATAGTAGAAACAATCATTTCCAGCATGAATGTGGTAAAAAAACAGAATTCTCATCTACTGCTGATGAGAATGTTGTCTAATTCAAAGCCCTGTGGCAAATGGTATGGAAAGACTTCAGTAAAATTAGAATTGAGTTGCCACATAACCCCGCAATTACGTTTTTGGGTAATTATTTCCAGATCATATAAACTTTCATTCAAAAGGATGTATGCACACCATTATTAATTGCTGCACTTAAACTATAAGCTAAGGTGTGGAATCAACCTAGGTGTCAAACAGCAAACCAGTGAATTACAGATATGATAAATATACAAAATCAAATACAAGGAAAGAAAAAGAGCATACAGGGACTGGTGAGGTGGAGCTAGAGGTAAGGTGCGTACATTGCAAGCGGTAGCCAAGGAAGGACTGCGATTAGATCCCCCTGCGTCCCATATGGTCCCCCCAAGCCAGGGGCAATTTTTGAGCGCTTAGCCAGGAGTAACCCCTGAGCATCAAACGGGTGCGGCCAAAAAAAAAAAAAAAAAAAAAAAGAGCATACAATTTGAAGCAACCTGTTAGGAACTGTAATCTATGTTGAGTGAAGTAAGCCAGAGGAAGAACAAGCTAACAAGTATGAGCTTATATATTTATAAAATAATTGTATTAGGAAATGTATTATGGTAAAGGTGGGATCACTAGATCACATTTGACCCTAGGAGACTAGGGAGGAAAAGGACAAAGAAGAAAAAAAATCATAATGGGAAGGAAGATGAGATGAAAATGGGAGGTAATGGGTGGGCAGGGGGATAAGAAGTCTGGTCTTCAAGTTTTATTGAATCTATGTATCCTAAGCAGAGAATAAACAATACTGAAAATATGAGATTTAAGCTGAAGCCACCTGACTTTAATGTGCCTGCCAAGGTGGCACCAGGGGAACGGTTAGTGGGTGGGAGTGATGGAGCACTAGTGATGGGAGTTGGTTCTAGTGGAAGGATTGGTGTTAAAATATATGCAACTATATGCCTAAAACTCGCAAACTTAGTAAAATACAATTATTTAATTAAATTTAAAAAAATAAAAAAGAGAGCAATTGGGCTTTTGCCTTGCACACTGCTGACCTAGGATGGACCATGGTTTGATGGCCCAGCATCCCATATGGTTCCTCAAGCTAGGAGTGATTTCTAAGTGCATACCCAGGAGTAACCACTGAGTGTCACTGGTGTGGCCATTAAATAAATAAATAAACAAACAAATAAATAAATAATAAAAGAGAAAAAATTCAGGAATGCTCCAAAAAAGAAAATTAAAACAAAATGTTTTGTCATATTGATAAATTTTTAGAAAAAATACTTGAAGCAGATATAATTAGGATTATTGCAAATTTATATTTGCTGTATACATTATTAAGTTATCTATAATTAATTTAAACTACATAGAACTCTGAGAATTATGCTTACTATAGTAAATGTAAGTTCACACTTTCCCTATTATTATCACAGTGACCTTTTCTACATGGAATAATCAAGACATACTTTTCAAACAGAAAAATTATAAGTAGTAAACTGAAAAAATAAACAAAACAAATGAAGAGAGGATAATAGATTTATGAGTCTCAACTGAAATATTTGCCCTTTCTTCACCCTCAGTAACTTCTGAATATTTATATAATTCATGCATTAACATTAGGATTTTTCTAGTTGCAAGTAATAAGTCCAATTTTAAAAAATTAGACATCTATTTATAGGTTTATGATCCTCATAACTAAACATAGGGTAAAAGAGAATTTAACTTTCAAAAAAATCAAAATTATTCATTTTCATTTCTAATATATTTTAAATTAACCTTGATGACTCAAATTATTTCCATACATAATAGATGACAAAGTTTAAGAAAATCTGAATTTTTTAGTCCTTTTTGTTTTAAATATAAGAAAATATTTCTCTAGCTTAGTTTTTTGAAATATATACCTTATAATATTAAAATGAGTAAATAAGTCTCTAGAAATATTCAAATTGACAATTATCTTATTCCTTCTTGATTTAAGGGCCTCATATTGATATGCTCTGTGAGGCAAAGACATGATCCATATTACTGAACTATATCCCTGGCATTTTAACTATTAACCTTTAAATAAGATGATAAAAAAAAAGAGAAAGTAGTAGTCTTTGCTAGTATTTTGTTAAATGAAGAAAAATGGATTTGATGTTTCATACACCTGAATTTTATAACAAATCTACAAATTGTTATATATTTACTAGGAAGCAAAGTTAGCCAATTTCTCCATAAATTTAAGACTTTTACTTTAGCCTTGAAATAAAAACAAGTATTTTAATGATATCAATAAATGTCACTTGAACGTGCCCTACTCACCCCAACTGATGAAACTTATGAATTAGTAGGAAAAAAGATAGTAGTACATATAGCACGGGTTAAAACTTTAAATGATTAGGGGCCGGAGTGGTAGTACAGCAGTAGGGCATTTGTTGTTGTTGCTGTTGTTGTTTTTGCATTTGGCCAACCTAGAACAGATCTGGAATTGATTCCTGGATTCCCAGGAATCATGTCAGGAGAGATTTATGAGTGCAGAGTCAAGAGTAACCTCTAAGCACCTCTTAATGTGAATTCCAAAAATAAAACACAAAATATAAAACTTTAAATGATTATAGAGGACTTGAGATTCTTCAACAGAAATTTTTTGGTTCTTAATGTATTAAACAACTGAACTTTGTGTTTTGGAACCAAAGGTTGTTGAGAAGGTAACTGTATAAAGAACAGTGACTAATGAACCAGATTTTATTTTATTATGTGTGTGATTTGACATGCAAGTTGCTAATTGAATGTCTTTTCTTCAAGGTATCATATTATTATAATTATTTTATTACTGGTATTATTTATTTAGAGGCTACGTACAAGAGATACTCATTTATTACTCCTAGGTCTGACCTTAGTGTTCACTCTCGGAGGGTGTTGGGAAATACATGAGGTGCCAAGAATTGAATCTAATCAGCAACATGTAAGGATAATGCTCTACATGAGGTCTTGTCTCTCTGACCTCTTGTCTTCAATTGTTTTATCTGTAAAGAAAAGTTCCTTATTAAATTGGAAAATCAGAAATAACCTCCAAGGTGTGACCCTAAAACTACTAATAATTTTTGGGATTTGTTTGTTTTGTTTTTGCTTTGTTTTTGTTTTGGTTTTTTGTGTGTTTGTTTGTTTTGGTTTTTGGGCCACACCCAGTATTTCTCATGGGTTGCTTCTGTCTCTGTGCTCCTGGCAAGGGCCATATAGGATGCTTTAGATAGCTCAGGTTGACCATATACAAGGCAAAACATCCTACCTCTGTGCTATCACTAAGGCTCCCAAAACTATTAATAATTTTAAATAATAAAATAAAAGATCTTTGCAGTATTTTAAAGTAATAGAACACGATTGAATCTGTTTTGACCTAGGTTTTGGCAAACAGTGAAAATTTCCAGAAATATTTGAAGTGTGTATATAACTGAGCCAGCAAACAAGACAGTGACAGTTATCAATAGCAAAATAGCTATGATTTAGTTACAAGGGTATAATTTGAGCAAGGACTGATGAAGTAAACTAAATTCTATTAAACATTTTGTAGTAGGACAATTCACATTTGTTGGAAGTTCAGCATCAACATCTAAGAAACTCCATCTTTTGACTAGGTAGTTAGTGAGCCCCGAAAAAGGCTGGCAGTTTGCACTTCTTTCCTGTTGGGTAATTGTAGGAACGCAGCCATAAGCCTGCTCCTGTTCCTTTAAAGAAAATGACATCAGTTATGAGACTCCCCTGTAATTGCCACTGGAGGGCATATGGGACTGAGATATATAAAGCCAGAGCATGCCTGTTTCTCTGGGGAAGTCTGATAGCCTGGAGGCCCTGAGGGCACAGCTGCCCTGGTCATCCTACTGCCCAATCTACCTGTCTATGTGTCAGCCTGTTGTTCAGTGAATTAAGTCCAGAGAGACAATGCCTCCCTAATTGTATAACTGTTTATTCAAGCTCCTTCCTTTTGCTCTTGCTCCTGTGTCCCTGAGTTGTACGATGTCATTTTCTCTCTCTAGCTCTTTGTCAATCTCCTTCTCCAGACTCTCTCTTACTTTCGGTTCTTTATTTATCTTATTCTTCCTTCCTTCCTTCCTTCCTTCCTTCCTTCCTTCCTTCCTTCCTTCCTTCCTTCCTTCCTTCCTTCCTTCCTTCCTTTTTTCCTTTCTTCCTTCCTGCCTTTTTCCTTCCTTCCTTCCTTCCTTCCTTCCTTCCATTTTTTCTTTCTTCATTCCTCCCTCCTTCCCTTCCTTCCTTCCTTCTTTCTCTTTTTCATTCATTTATTCATTCATTCATTTTCTTTCTTTCTCTTTCTTTCTTTTTTCTTCTTTCTTTCTTCCTTCCTTCTTCCTTCCTTCCTTTCTTTCTTTTTTCTTCTTTCTTTCTTTTTCTTTCTTTCATTCATTCATTCTTTCTTTCTTTCTTCTTTTTTCTTCCTTTCTTCCTTCCTTCCTTTCTTCTTTCTTTCTTTTTCTTTCTTTCTTTCTTTCTTTTTCTTTTCTTTCTTTTTCTTTCTTTCTTTCTTCTTTTTCTTTCTTCTTTCTTTCTTTCTCTTCTTTCTTTCTTTCTTTCTTTCTTTCTTTCTTTCTCTTTCTTTTTCTTTCTTTTCTTTCTTTCTTTCTTTCTTTCTCTTTCTTTCTTTTTCTTTCTTTCTTTCTTTCTCTTCTTTTTCTTTCTTTCTTTCTTTCTTTCTTTCTTTTTTCTTTCTTTCTTTCTTTCTTTCTTTCTTTCTTTCTTTCTTTCTTTCTTTCTTTCTTTCTTTCTTTCTTTCTTTCTTTCTTTCTTCTTTTTTCTTTCTTTCTTTCTTTCTTTCTTTCTTTCTTTCTTTCATTCTTTCTTTCATTCTTTCGTTCTTTCTTTCTTTCTTTCTTTCTCTTTTTTTCTTCCTTTTTTTCATGCAGATGCCATATTTTTAAATAATAATATCTTTATTTAAACACCATGATTAGAAACAATTGAGTTGGGTTTCAGTCATAACAAGAACACCCCCTTCATCATGCAACCTTCCAATCATCAATGCCCCAACTCTTCCCTCACCCACTCCCCACCTGTATTTGAGACAGGTTTTCTACATCCTTCACTCACTGCCATTGTTATGATAGTTTTTTTTGTAGTTATTTCTCTAACTACACTCACCACTCTTTGTGGTGAGCTTCATGTCTTAAGCCAGTTCTTCCGGCCCTCATCTCTTAGAATTATTTCAATATCTTTAATTTTTCTTAAAACCCATAGATGAGTGAGACTATTCTATCTCTCATGCTCCCTCTGACTTATTTCACTCAGCATAATAGATTTCATGTACATCCATATATAAGAAAATTTCATAACTTCATATCTCGTAATGGCTTCATTATACTCCATTGTGTATATGTACCATTGTTTCTTTAGCCATTTATCTGTTGAAGGCCATCTTGGTTGTTTCCAGAGTTTGGCTATTGTAAATAGGACTGCAAAGAATACAGGTGTGAGGAAGAGATTTTTTAATTGTATTTTTGTGTTCCTAGGGTATATCCCTAGAAGTGGTATAGTTAGATCATATAGGAGCTCAATTTCCAGTTTTTTTGAGGAATCTCCATATTGTTTTCCCTAAGGGTTGGACTAGAGGACATTCCCACCAGCTATGAATGAGAGTTCCTTTCTCCCCACATCCCACCAACACTGATTATTCTTTTCCTTTGTGATGTGTACCAGTCTCTGTGGTGTAAGTTGGTACCTCATTGTTCTGTTGATTTGCATCTCCCTCATGATTAGTGATGTGGAACATTTTTAAGTGCCTTTTGGCCATTTGTATTTCTTTTTGGATGTACATGGAATCTATTATGCTGAGTGAAATAAGTCAGAGGGAGAGAGATAGATGCAGAATAGTCTCATTCGTCTATGGGTTTTAAGAAAAATGAAAGATATTCTTGCAATAATTTCAGACAAAAGAGAGGATGGCTAGAATTTCCAGATCATTACATGAAGCTCACCACAAAGAGTGATGAGTGCAGTTAGAGAAATAACTACATTGAGAACTATCATAACAATGTGAATGAGGGCCCAGAGAGATAGCACAGCGGTGTTTGCCTTGCAAGCAGCCGATCCAGGACCTAAGGTGGTTGTTTCGAATCCCGGTGTCCCATATGGACCCCATGCATGCCAGGAGTTATTTCTGAGCAGACAGCCAGGAGTAACCCCTGAGCACCGCCGAATGTGGCCCAAAAACCAAAAAAAAAAAAAAAAACAACAAAAAAACAAAACAATGTGAATGAATGAGGAAGTAGAAAGCCTCTCTAGAGTACAGGCTAGGGTGGGGTAGGAGAGGAGATTTAGGACATTGGTGATGGGAATGTTGGACTGGTGAAGGGGGTGTTCTTTACATGACTGAAAACCAACCACAATCATGTTTGTAATCAAGGTGTTTAAATAAAGATATTAATTAAAAATAAATAAACCTATAGATTTAAAAAAAACATTCTCTGACTTCCTGAAAACAAATAAACAAACAATATTTCAGTTAAAAATGTGGACACTTGGGGCACATTGGTAGAGGGGGGTATACACCGGTGTTGGAATTGTCCCTGATTCATTACATGTCTGAAATCCAACTATTAATGACTTGGTAAATCACAATGGTTTTAATAAAATTTAATTTAAATTTAAAAAATTATTTAATGAACCATGGATTACACATTGTTCATAACTGATTTTTATGTTTATAATATTTCAACACCAATCCCACCACTAGGGTAAAATCACTTTACTGCTCCTATATGCCATTATCCTTTACCTTCTAAACATCCTTCCCTACCCCTTGCATAGAAAATACCATGCAAATTCATGTTTGGTAGCTTTAGCTTATATATCTTGTTTTCTTATATATCTTGTATTGTTTAGTCTGTGCTTTTAATATGTAGCTATATTATTCCCCTATGTCTCCAATGTACCTGAGGCCCAGACTCCTGTTCCTTATTACATTTCTTTGTCATCTTTCTTCCTGCCTTGTTTATTTACTTTTCTGTCCTTTTCCTCCATAGGCTCTGGGGTCAGTGATGTTCTAGGCATCTCCCCACTGACTACATTACGTTTACTAATACTATTTGATATACCACAAATATGTAATGTCACCCTGTATTTGCCATACTTCTTTTGGTTTAATTTACTCAACTTGATATCTTCCAGTTCCAACAAATTGCAAGATTTTATCTTTACATGAAGCTGCATAGTATTTCATTGTGTATAGCCACCATATTTTAAAAATCTGCTTATCTAGAGTTGGATACATAGATTGATTCCATATCTTAGCTATTGTATTCAGGGTAGCAATACATTATGGTGTATATGCATCTTTTCAGATAAATGTTTTTATGTCCTGAGTATAGATGCCCAAAAGTTGAATTGCTAGGTCACATGACAGTTCATTCAAACTTTACTGAGGAATCTCCATATTGTTTTCCACAATGATTATACAAGACAACATTCCCACCATCAGTAAATGAGAGTCTCTTTTTTTACCATAGCCTCATCAGCACAGATTGTTTATTTGATCCTAAATTTTTTGATACATGCCATTCTCACTAGTGTGAGGTGGTATCTTATAGTAGTCCTAATACAAATTTCTTTAGTAATAAGTGATTCTGAGCATTTTTCATGTACCTATTGATGATCACTTGTCTTTCTTTGAGAAGTAACTGTTTACATTTCTCCCCATTTTGGATAGAATTTTTTTGTTTATTGTTTTTGGGCCATACCCGGTGATGCTCAGGGGTTACTCCTGAGCTGGAAATCACTCCTGGCTTGGGGAATCATATACTGAACTGTGATCCATCCTAGAGTAGCACATGCAAGGCAGATGCCCTACCACTCATGCCACTGTTCTGGCCCCATTTTGAATAGGATTTTTGAATTTTTGTTCTTAATCTTTGTTAATGTATTATATATCCTGAATATTAAGTCCTTTTATGAGGTGTTTATTGCGAATATTTTTTCCATCCAGTTAGTGGTCTTTTAGTTTTATCCTGTGTCTCTTTCGTGATGCAGACACATTTTATTTTGGTATAGTCTCATTGGTTTATTTTTTTATTCTTTTTACTTTGCCAGCAGTATAAGAACACTGAAGATGTCTTTGAGATCCAAATTTTGAAGTATTCAGTCTATGTTTTTTAGATGTGCTCATAGTTTCTGGTCATATTTTATAATACTTGATCCACTTTTTATTATCTATTTTGTATAGTATATTAATTGAGTTTTAATTTCTTACATAAATTATCCAGTTTTCCCAGAACCATTTGTTAAAGAGGCTGTCTTTACTCTATTTCATGTTCTCAGATCTTTTATCCAAAATTAACTGTTCATACATATAGGTATTTGTCATTGGGTATTAAATTCTGATCCATTGATTAGAGAACATATTTTTTATTCCAGTATTAGGGAGTTTTAATCACAATAACTATATAATACAGCTTCACATCAGGTAACGTGATAACTCCACATTTCTTATTTTTTTATTTAACTTTGGCTATTTGTAGTCTCTTCTGATTTATACAAATTGTATTATTGATTTTTCTAGGTCCTTGAAGAATATCAACTGAATTTAGATGGAATTTGTATCGAATCTATATAATAACTTAGGTACTATCCTCATTTTAACAATATGAAACTTTCAATTCATGAGCATGCAATATTTTTCTATTTTCTAAATTTTTTGATCTTTTTCTAAAGTGAGTTAAAGTTATCATGGTATAAATATTCCACAGGTTGATATTAAGAATATACCTATATACCTGATATTTTAAGATATGTATTTTAATGCAATAGATTTCTCAATCTCATTTTGTTCTGATGCATTTCTTGTACACATAAATATAAAAATTTTGTGTATTTACTTTGAAGCTGGATACCTTGCTATATTGACTTATTGTTTCTAATATCTCTCTGTTCAGTCTTTATAATTTTCTATGTATGTTACATTGTCATCTGTAAATAAAAATAATTTAAATTCTTTTCCAATTTGGATCACAATAAATAGTTTTTTGACTGAATGCTATAACCAGAATACTATTACTATTCTGAAGAAAAGTAGAGATAGTGACTACACTTGCTTTGTCTGTGATCTCAGAGGAAATGAATTTAATTTTTTTTACCATTAAGAGTAGTACTTGCTGAGAGTTTGTTATAGGTGGCCCTTACATTCTTGAGGTAGTAAGTTTGCCACAAAGGTGGGAGATTCAAAGGGACCAGTAAAGATACTTTATAAATAAGAGGATTTAAACTTTTATTACACCATTAAATAAAACATAGATATCATTTTAGCATTTAAAGTAGGCATACAGCTCATCTATAGCCAACACATCTTTTTATTAAAATTATATATAGATAGTAATATTAATTTGCCATTAAATTTCTCCTTTAGCTGCTTCCAAAAATATTAAATGTTTTATAATTTTTTTTTGTTTTTTTGGTAGTTTTTGGGTCACACCCGGCAGTGCTCAGGGGTTACTCCTGGCTTCATGCTCAGAAATTGCTCCTGGCAGGCACGGGGGACCATATGGGACGCTGGGATTCGAACCGATGACCTCCTGCATGAAAGGCAAACGCCTTTCCTCCATGCTATCTCTCCAGCCCCAAAGAAAAAGTATCACACTGTTGTCATAACTGATCATAAAACATTGTTTAAAAATAAGGGAAAGCAAAGTTATTAAGAAAAATAGAAAGAAAATAAAAAATAACAAAATAAGAGATAAAAATAAATAAGAGAAAGCTTAGTAGCAAGTATACTTGTGGTTTAGTAAGTTCTCCTTTTTTAAAAATAAGAGATGAAAATAAAATAGAAATTGTGTGTATGGCAGTTTTTTGCATAGGCATAGCAAAATTTGGGGTAAATAGAAAGGAAAAGTTCTCGTTTAAAAAACAGTGAGACATTACCCATGAAGTATCCTGGCAAGAAACCAACTTACAGGCTTCAGGAATTCTAACTTGTCTAACTCCAAAGTCTTACTCTGTGGTCTCAGTAAAAGCTCTTCATAATCACATTTGTTGCTGTCAGGTTTCTGTAGTGAGAAACCCTGGTTTCTGAACAGATTCTATGTCGAAGTCTGTGTTATGCAGAGCATCTTCCAGTTTTATCTCACCATTAGGTGGCAATGCAGAGAACCCTGTTCTGAAAGCAGATTGTTGCTGTTACCAAGTAGTCAAGGTGTCATTTGAATCCACTCTGAAGTAAGTCTATGCCAGAGCAGCAGTAGGGTTTCCCTGGTAGAAGTCTAATTCTTGATGCTGGTGTAGAAAACCATGCCGTTTTCATAAATAGGGTCCAATGTTAAGGTATACATTTCAATGTCCAATCTTCTGAAACCTAAGCCAAGTCATCATGACAAGTGTTCAGGGTCTAAGGACCCACTGCAATATAAAATTTATGTGTTCCTATCTCAATAGAGATAAGAACTTGTTTGCACGCATAAGATTTCCCCATCTTAATATGCCTAAGCAAAAAGAAACAATACCACATGGTACTTCTTATGCATATAGGGGTAAAAATAATAAGTGAAACAATCCCTACAACCTGGTTCTAACATGAACTCAAAACACTAGAAAACTTATCTACTAGAATTCCCTACTAAATAGATCCCAAAAGTTGGAAGAAATTGCAACTACCTATGAAAACAGTATAAATTATGCCTATTAAGGAAATACATCTAAAGAAATATTCAAAGAAGATATAAATATCCGATTTAAGTTATTTGAATAGTTGGGGGAATTGGATAAAATCTTGAGCATAGCTTCAGTCTCTGATTTGGTCTTGTAAAGTCTAAAAACTCCCACCAATCACGTATCAGCAACTGTCAAGCTGGGAGCTTCTCAGAAAAAGAATCTGGTAGTGAGCAATAGTCCACAATGAAGGGAGGTGGGGGAAAAAGGACCCCCGAGGGCAATTCAGCAGCAGCGCCTGTAGCAACTCTCAGCTGAGGATCTTTCACTTTGGGAGCTGGTTGGCAGCTGGCTGGAGGGGGGCGGTGGAAGTTCCACTTTGTGAAAGACAGATTCTCACTTATTGAGGAATTCAGAACTGAAGGTAAAACAGGTTAAAGAGGGAAGAAATAACAGATGAAGGTTGAAAGCCTGAAGGGCTAGAAGTGAAAATAAGTAGAAAAGGAGAGTTCAAAACTGAATGTGTAGACTGAATGTGGGACTGGTAGAAAGTTGAAGTCCTTTGAAAACTTGAAGAAGGGAAACAAATACGCTGGTGATGAATGTGTATTGTGGTATGTAAATACCTATAAAAACCATCATTAACAGCATTGTAACACAATATTTCAATCAAAAACTATAAAAATTAATTTAGCTTTATCTTCACTTAGACAATGTATATGAATAAAGAACTCTTGCATCCATGAATATATTGATAAGCATATATACTAAATAAATTATGTTATATTAACACCCACTGTCAATTGTAGATAAAAGTAATACGGAGAGTCTTTTTCACTGAAAGCGTAAGTAGCCAAGCTTCAAACATTATCTTGTACCTTATGATAAGGGATAAAGTGTTACTTCTTTAAAAATTGGAAAATAAGTTAAATGCCTTGGAAGTTTTACAGAGATTGCTCTAAATTTGTCTGGTGCTAAGGTAGAAATTTTTTTTGCAGTATTGATTTTTCTAACACATGAATAAGAGATTTGGTTCTATTTCTTTGTGTCTGATTCCTCTAGTACAGCGTTATAATGAGGTTGCATCAAACTATGAAGCTTCTGTGTTGCAGAAGAAATGATGACTAGAATAAAAAAGACATCTCAAAGATAGATGAAACTATTTGCCCACCACTCATGTGACAAAAGCTTAATATTGAATAGATAAAACATTTGTAAGGCTAAAAAATCAAAAAATGGAAGTGTATATAAATAGAAAATTTCTAATAAAAACATATAGATAGCCAGTGTCAGGTATATGAAAAAATATTCTGTATCACTGATCTCAAAGAAATGTAAATAAAAAGTACAATAAGATATTTCTTATTAGGTCTACTAGCATACAACATAAAGGACCAATGCAGCCAATATTGGTATAGATATGACAAAAGAGTAATTTTTCTCACTGATTATAATGAGAAAGGAATGTTTACTAATTAAACAATACGATTTTGTCTCAAAATTTTAAAAATTAAGAAAGAATTAAACTTCCATATAACAGCAATTCCACTTATTGCATCTACTCCAAGAGCCTAAGAACAACCTCTCTGAAAGTCATTTGGGTTATTTGTATGTTCTTTGTAGCACTATTCAGAGAAGTCAAAATCTGGATACAAAACAAGTGTTCACAGATGTTTGGATAAAACAAACACAGAATATATAAAGAAATGGACTGCTATTAAACTATAAAATAGATGACATCATGCATTTTATAACTAGAAATGTACTATAGATATCTAAATTTGCAAGTAAATGTATAAAACTGGAGATTAGAAGTTAAATAAAGTCAATCAGAATGAGAGGGCCAGACAGAGAATAGGCTATATATATATATAATAGGATATAAAGGAGAACCATATCAGAATACCAATAAATAACATTAAGTAAACCAAACTAACAGACTCTGAACAAGTTTATGGAACTGATATTATCACTACAGGGACTCAGGAAAGGAGATTTTTAATAGGAGAGTATGAAAAACTCTAGAAAAAATAGACACTGATGAGGGTGTGGTGTTGGGATAAATGAGCATGAAACCATTCATAGTATTATACAACATGGTAAGTAAAATAAAAATTAAAAATAAAGATATATTTAAATATTCAATATTACATGAAAGATATTGAATATTAGAATATTTCCATTACATTAAAATGTGTTCCTTACCTGAAAATAACATTATCCTCCTATCTTCTAGTAACTATCTGTTTTCTGTCACCATAGACTTTTCTCACAAATAAATATTAATATTTTGCAATATTAATAGTTTTAGTCCTGTAAATCTCAAGTTAATAGGTATTTGTGTTTTCATTTTGGAATGTTATGAATACAAATGCATTAAATGTTTTTTTTAAGCATGAATCTGAAAAGATATGTTTTTTTTAACTTAGGAGTCAATAACTAACATTGATTTCTCATATTTGCTACCATGTCTGTAGGTTTTCTTTAGTCTGTGTACACTTTACGTGTTGTGTGTATGATTTAAGTATTTTCATGATTTTGTGAATTCACTTTTTCTCATATCTCTAAAAATGTACACTTTAGATTCAATAGCTTACCTTAAGTGTTCTCTTATTTGTGTGTCCATCCCCTTGTGATTGTGTATGTTTTTGTGACTGTGGAAAAATTGAATCCACCTCATAGTTGGTTCACTTATTTCTTTTCTCTGAGCCTGGCAACAAACATCAGGTTCTCACACATGTAAAGTAAGTGCTCTACCACTTATGAGCTACACACATCCCTGACCTCCATTTTCCATGCTTAACAAAAGAGTACAAAATTTGGCTTCTCCTTATTTTTAACCTCAATAGATGTATAAATGAATAAAAGTTATTTTCTGATATTAGAAGTGCCTGGTATCTTGATTTAGAAGTTTGGTAATTTTGTAACTAGAAATATACTGTAGACATCTAAATTATATATATATATATATTTTTGTAGAGGGAATTCGGCGTCAAGATATATAATAAAATAGAGCTTGGAAGAATATTTATTTCTAAAATGAAAATTGTGACTTTTAGAATAATAACACTCAGAAAATGATCATAATTTAGGAGTCCTAAAAATTTCCACTGCAAACATTCACACATTCATTGGTCATCTCTATTTTTTCAGACCTGACACTTTTCCAAGGTTCAGAGTTTATATGACTTGTGAATATTAGTTGATCCAGACATCACAAATTGTTATGAAAATAATGTGTAAGTTTTAGTCAGCCATAGCCACAGTTATCTTTAGTGTTCAAAATATATTTATGGTACTTTGTGTAAATTTATGAATTGTCTCTCAAATGTCACATATTATAACAAGAATAATGATACACACTATGGGTAACTAAAAACCATGATTAGCCAGTCTGATCCTGGTTTTATATTTTATATATTAAAATCAAAACCTATAGCAATGGTAGAATGTATAAAAATTGCATTTCACATAGAATAAATTAGGTTTTTTGACATTTGATGACATTATTGTTATATATTTCTCTAAGGTTTGTAAATGAAAAAAAAGGAAGAAAAAGTAGTGAATGTGATCTTTGAATTTCTTAAATTTATACTAGAGATTCTCCTAAAGATTGTCACTACTGTTAGTGGAGAATATTTTCCCATTTATGGAAGTAGTGGTGGATAAACATAACATGCCTAAAAACATATACTAAAATTAAATTATGATAGCTAAGTAATAAACAAAATAACCTAAGATTAATACTTGCTAGTTAGATGTTTTCTTATGTGAATAAAACCAAGGTTATTATTTGATAGCATTGTTCACATTCCTTAAAGAGCTCTATCGTATGTAATAAAAAAATTTAAGGTGGGATAAAAAATATACATTTGAGAATAATACAGCAGAGAAACTAAGCCATCAATTTCAATTTTAATTGAATATTTTAAAATATTTTTATTCAATTTATTTTAATAAATTAATAACAAATTAAGCCTCTAATGTGAAAAGCAATTATTTAAATAAGGACAATAAAATAAACTAGACTTAGAAGTTTATTTAAATTATTCAGGTCCAAGGAAAAGGACAGTGATAGGGCATTTGTTTAGTACATGACTGACCTGGGTTTAATATCTGGCATGGAAAATGATCTACTGTGCTTCACCATGACTCATCCCTGAGTTAAAAGCCCTGTACCCAACTGGTAGCAGCTATAAAATCATTAAAACATGTAATTTATTTAGCTCAGTACAGATTATTCTGAAAACATTATTACTACTGATAATAAAAATAGTTGTCTGAAAAAAACATGCAGAAAGGTAAATTTGTGAGCAAGTATGCAATTTTTTATAAAAACATTATCAAAACAAGAAAACAGTAAATATGTGTACACTACACTACCTGTCTTATAAAATAATTTGACATATCTTGGTCCAAGAAGGAGGAAAACTTGACCTAGATTACAGGATGAAGAATGTAGGATGAAAACATTAGGAGAATATTCAATTTGTAACATGATTTTTATTCAATATTTCATCTGGTTATAAAATACTAAGATTAGCAAAACTGCCATGAAAGTGTAAGGATAATGTATCTATAATGATTATTTTCATATGTATAAAATGCATAAATATAAACATCTTAAAGTTTAATTAGTAGTTGAAGTATATATACAGATTTTTAATAGAATTTCTCTTTGCACTTCAAGTCTATTCTAAGCAGGGCTCCAGTGACCAAGGGAACCATATTGGATGCTGAGGATCTAATCAAATTCATTCATATGCACACAAAAAAGCATTTTTTTCACTATATTATCTCTTCATTCAGTAACCATAGTCTTGTACCTATGATTATTTTCTATGGTAAAATTATAGTGCCAGGGTATTCATTTGTGTAATGAGAGCAACTGTTGTTAAGAAGGATAAGGGTGAATACTGTCAGCTACTCTTTTTGATTAGCTCTTTCTAAACTTCTGAACCCAGACATTATGGAAATAAATAAGTACTCATGCACTAATACTATTAAGATTTTAAGATAATAAGTGTTTCACAATTACCCTACAATATATCTCTCAATGAACAGTAACTTTTGTTATAAATAAAAAAACATAATAAAAATATTTCAACTGCAGTCAATACAGAGATTTTCTTTTAGATATTTTCAATTTTCCCATTTTTTCATGTTGTTAATTATTGGCTTTGCATATTGGTGAAGATACTGTGACATATTTTTATTGTCACAATGAACTGGAAAGAAGATAGAATGTAATATTTCCAACAACACCTGCCCCTTTTTACTTCAGACTTAAAATTATTTTTAAGTATAAACCTTAATAAAATGCCTAAACTATAATAACTTTCTGGAATCTTTTGTTTACTAATATATGTAATAGATATGCTAATAATAATTGCTAGGAAGCAGTGATGAGAAATTTATTTAAAGTTGCAAATAAAATTTGATGAGTTAGACTCACTTAAGGAAAACATTTACCTCGGATTTTCAATTTGTGCACTGAAGTGGCATAAAATTATTTCAAGATAATTTTCCTCTCCTAAAAAAAGAGACAAGAAGCAAAAAATAAACACACTCTAAATATATTTCAGTCTTATATTTTTTCATATTTGGAACTCTGATGTTTTTGTCACTCTGAAAAAAGCCAGCCAAGGACAACAGCTCATACAGTGTATTGACAAAAGCCTGGATTATCCTAGCCTACATGGAGCTCTTTCCTGTTCAAAAGAAAATATATTGTTTTTTAAAATCAATCAAATTACTTTTATATAACATATACCCATATACTCAGAGGTTTTTGATTCAAGGCTGTTTTTTTTTCTGATCAGAGGAGTAGAAGAAGAATTAATTCTTTTAGAATTAATATTATGACAGTGGTGGAGGGTCTTCAGTACATAAGTGGTGGATGAAAGTAGTATTAATATTGTACAGAAAAATAATAAAAATAACTTCTAAAGCCATGTATGGTATATATAAGTATATGATAATAATTCTTGAAGTATGTTGTACTGTTCTTTTATGCAACTTAAATAAGTAATAGTTTAAATGATAATTTATTCATTGTCTAAAAATATTGTAAACTCATAATAACAGTGTCATTTGTTTTATCCCATTTTATCTTCTAGAACAGCATAGTTCTAGAAAAAAATAAATAATAAGCAGATATATTGAGTAAATTTAAAATAACTGCAAAAATGTATTTGCAGAATGTATTAATTATATAAACCTTTCCTTAAACTTTTACATAAACTATTCTAAAGTGCCCTTCTAAATTAACTATTAATTTTGAAAACACAACTAGTAAATATGCTGTTTATACTTAGATTATATTTTGACAAATTTTTATTGTCTTCATATACTCTAAACTATGAAACTGTCTCATAAGCAGAACTTTAAAGAAAAGGAAAGGAATTGGGGATGACTTCAGTTGAAGGAATGAGAAGAGGTCTGTCAGATATACCAAAAATTATAGTACTCGGGGGGTTAATGGCTTTCATTTGACAGTTGTGCTTTGCCTCACTTTAATTGGATATACAATTTTCTTTTCGTTTTGAGTTGACAACTCTTCAAGGACAAATACTGAACCCTGAGGGTGAGGAAAAAAATAATAGAATGCTAGATAGACTGAAAAACAATTTAGCACTCAGCAAGAAAAGAAGACTCGAAGTTGAGACAACCCATGTAGACAATGTCAGCATACTTCCAGATTTTTTCAAAGGAGCAAAGAACCCCTAAACATCTCAATTAGAAAATCAAGGTGAATTAAATCATTTTCCTTGAAGCACTGCCAAATATTTGACATAAACTTCAATTTGCAGCAACAAGCTTCAAGGCATCAATTAGAACAGAAATTTTCTTTTAGAAATATAATCCAGGAAGGAGTTTGCTTACTGTTTTTCTCATAAAGCTCATTTTGTTTAATTGATCTAAGTCTCTGTCTGCATAAATATAGACATGCTGAGTATTCAGGGTATATTAGTTTTTCTTCTTTTGATGTGATTTAAAGAAAAATTTATCCATGTAGATATGTGTGTTCATTATTGCATCTTCAGGACATTAGACTCTAGTTAGAGTGGGTGAATGATTCTAAATGTTAGATGCATTCAATTTCTTCCAGTGTTTTAAATATTTTTCTTTTACAAATAGCCAATTATTATTTTCAATTGTTCATAATTTTTTTCACTCTTTAAGTTTAACAGAAAAATCTAATTTTATTTTATTTTATTTTATTGGTTTTTTGTGGGGGGGGCACACCCGGCGGTGCTCAGGGATTACTCTGCTCAGAAATAGCTCCTGGCAGGCACGGACCATATGGGACGCTGGGATTCAAACCTAGGTCCTAGGCCGGCTGCTTGCAAGGCAAATGCTACTGTGCTATCTCTCCGGCTAATTGTATTTTAAAAACAAGAAAATCCCTATACGAAATATTTTCAAATTATTTCCAAGATTCACCTATTGAGGAGGTTCTTTATAATGTAGACATTTCAGGTACCAATTTAAGGAATTGCAGTCACTTACATTCTACACTGGTGCCAAGTTTCAGCACTATTTTCATTTCTCCAAGAACACAAAACTGGTGGTTTCTATTCTCCATCTATTATTTTGAGATTATTTTTATATTGTTTAAACTCAATTTGCTAATGTTGTTAAACAAAGCAAAAAAAAAGTCTAAATAAAAGTTAAAAATGACAAAAGAAAGACTTTGGGGACCAGAGATGTAGTACAGTGATGAAAGCACTTGCCTTGAATATAGCACAAAACATAGTTTGATTCTCAGCTCTCATAGAGTGGACCTAGCAGTTCCACGTGTGATCTCTAACCATAGAATCAGAAATAAGTCCTGATTACTGCCACCGTGGTCCCAAAAGCCCCCATAAAAAATAGAAGTTGGGGCTAAAGTGGTGGCACAAGTGGTAGGGTGCTTGCCTTGCACACAATAAACTAGGACAGACCTCTGTTCAAACCCCTGGTGTCCCATATGGTCCTCCAAGCCAGAAGCGATTTCTGAGCCCATAGCCAGGAGTAACCCCTGAGGGTCACCAGGTGTGGCCCCAAAACAAACAAATAAACAAAAAAACCCTGAAGTTAAAGAAACTATTCATTTTAACTTTCAATATTTTAATATATTGATTTGTGTAAATAAAACAATGACATGTGATCATTTTTTTCACTTTGTTGGTACAGGAAATAAAATAAAGTACTGTATTTCAGCAGTTCTGTAAAATTTAAATAAAAGATGAGGAAATAGTATTATGAGGTAACTTTATTAAGGTTTATTTTTTAGCATTTTTTAAATAGATACTTGAATTTTATTTCTCTGCTCTTAAACCATTTACTAAAAGCATATTTTATGGGCTGGTGCAATAGTATAGTGAGAAGGGCATTTGCTTTGCAAGTGGCCGAACCAGATTCAATCCCCAGCATCCCATATGGTCCCCTGAGTCTGCTAAGAGTGATTCTGAGCACAAGGCACAGAAGTAGGAATAGCCCATGAGCGCCACTAGGTGTGGCTTCAAAATGCATATTTCAATTATTTCTTAGAATCATTATCTAAGGTCTTAGGAAGGAAAATTGAAGATGAGTATATAATTATTATACTTCATGACTGTGCTGATTTT
Organism: Suncus etruscus; assembly: GCF_024139225.1. Classification (NCBI taxonomy): domain Eukaryota; kingdom Metazoa; phylum Chordata; class Mammalia; order Eulipotyphla; family Soricidae; genus Suncus; species Suncus etruscus. Next base: position 61,459,440 of record NC_064851.1, on the reverse strand, counting down.
TGCTGACCTCGCTCTGGTTTAACTAAGAACACTAAAATGCCCCTTATCAAGTATGTAATTTTAACCAAGTTGTTCAACTTTGCTTAAACAACTTGTTTAACTTGATATTTAAATTTTCTAAAGGGGGCAGAGTGACCAGAGAACCTCCCTTTAAAGAGTAAAGTAAGATACAAATGAAATCTTACCTATTTGTTTGAAATTATCTCAGACACAGATGAAGTGCATATTAAATTTTTCTATTTATTTTCACAGAATGCAGAAATTGAGAAGATATTTTAAATGCTATTAAAATCAGAAATACTTATGACTTTTAAAGACAACTTCATTTTCTATATAAGTTAAAGACTATTTTAGATGAACTTTTAGCTAATTAAATACGATAATTTAATTTTTAAAAAACTGTGCCTACAAATAAGGAATGCAATAAATGGTTGTGCTAAAACAAAGATTACAAAGGAAATCTCACCAAGAATACTCCAAATATAACTCTATTTTGCTTGACTGCAGCATTTTTAACATATAAAATGAAAGAGATAAGAGGTGAGATCAAGGATAGCTGGATAAAAATATTTTGAATATGGGATAGGAGAGATAGCACAGCGGTGAGGCATTTGCCTTAGATGCAGAAGGTCATTGGTTCAAATTCTGCATCCCATATGGTCCCCTGAGCCTGCCACGGGTGATTTCTGAGCGTAGAGCCAGGAGTAGCCCCTGAGCACTGCCAGGTGTAACCCAAAAACCAAAAAAACAAATTTTGAATAAAGAGAAAATTTTAATGTGCAAATAATTTTATGGTTGTTATGTAGATAATAAAAGGGGAGAATTTAAAGAGCAAAGACTGGAAATGCACTTTTTGCATCAAGATGACATTTTATCATTTATGTAAAAAGGCATCACAGAATAGTTTTCATCATGTACATGGCATAATTGAATTTGCATTTAAAAGGTAATTCTAGCTGCTTTGCATGAATGATAATGGTGAATACCTAAATAAGAAAGTTTACTATAGGAGTCTAGACAATAAATGTAGATATCAATCCTGGTACCATACCAATGGAGAAAAGGGGTTTGATTCTGAGTCAAAATTTTATTGGGAAAGATATATAGAGTAATTTTATGTGTAGAAATTAAATTATTCAAATTTTAACTCTGAATTGTTAAATTTAGACTAAGATAAGAATATAGACTATAAAGGTGCTGGGGTGATTTATAATGAGGTGTATTTTATACATAGAGTTGAGGACTGAAAAGATAAAGATTATTTATGAAGTTCTGTTTCATAGAAATCAAATCATAATCCAGAATTCTTAATACACTACTTTCTTAATACAGCTTTGACTTTGAATTTCTTGAGGAACATTTAATTTTTCTCATAATAATAGAAAAAAACATAATTGGGGCCGGAGAGATAGCACAGCGGCGTTTGCCTTGCAAGCAGCTGATCCAGGACCTAAGGTGGTTGGTTCAAATCCCGACATCCCCTATGGTCCCCTGTGCCTGCCAGGAGCTATTTCTGAGCAGACAGCCAGGAGTAACCCTGAACACCACCGGGTGTGGCCCAAAAACCAAAAAAAAGAAAAAAGAAAAAAGAAAAAAGAAAAAGCATAATTATAATCTTATTGAGTGTAAAACAGGGATAGATTAAAAACTCCAAAGAGTAACTTATAGGAGCAGAGAGATATTACAGAGGATAAATGCTTGCCTTGCCCGTGGTCATCACATGTTTAGTCCCTGAGAACCCATATTTCCTGAGCCTTGTAGGAGTTATCCTTGGGCACAAAATAAGGAGTAATCTCTGAACACTGCTGTATGTAGCCCTCCCCAAACAAACGAACAAGTTATATTGAATTGATAAAAAAAAAAAAAAAAAAAAAAGGAACTTTGGTCAGAAGCAATAGCACAGCAGTAGGCCGTTTGCCTTGCACGCGACTGATTCTGGACGGACCTCGGTTTCCCAGCGTGCCTTATGGTCCTCCAAGGTAGGAGAGATTTCTGAGCGCATAGGCAGCAGTAACCCTGAACGTCACTGGGTGTGGCCCAAAACCCAAAAAATAAGAGAAGACAACACTGGTGTTGGGAATTCCCCTTATTCAATGTCACTATGTGCCTAAAATATTACTGTGAAAGATCTATAATTCACTTTGTCACAATAAAAATCATTGGGGAAAACAATCAGAGCAAACCAGAAAAAAGTATCTCAAATTATTAAAATGCATATTAAACTGAGGGTAGAACAAATTGGGCAAAACAAATTGATTTTTATTATAGCTTATTTATAAAAATAATATAAAAAAGTATAATTTGCCACCTATGGTTGTTACAGAGAAGGAATGCTGAATCCCATCTCTTTACCTTCTTCATAATCTATCTGTCTCCCATCATTGGCTGAGTAAGTCAGCAGAAATACAGTAACCAAACTATGTCTTCAGTGAGTCTTAATTGTATCTGAGCAAAGGTCACTGGATTGTTGTAGAAAAGAAGTATAAGTTAGAAAAACTAAGAAATCACAACTAAAAGAGCATTCCAATTTTAAATTACCAAAGTTCCTGGGCTAAAAAATTGTTTTCTTCAAAGGCAAGGTTTTTGTATTTCAGCATTAGATAATGTTTCACATAGCATATAATTATTTGATATTATTACGAAAATAGTTATTTGATACTTCTAAATTATATTTTAAAATGCATCTGTATATATTTTAAATATATATATCCTCTTTCATTAATTAATGCTATAAGAATATTATCACTCAAAAGAAGCATAGCTGATATTTAGTTTTTCCCATATATTTTGTCTAGTGATTTATTTTAATGATATACTGATGGTCCTGTCCATATGACCTGTTGACATTCTTTCTACTGCTGAGTCATCTGTTTTTGATTTTAAAAGCTGTAGATGTCAACATAATCCCATTGAGAGCAATTCTGCTTCCTTTTAGATGATAATAGATAGGCAAATGGCTCATGCCATCCCTTAATGTTGCTCTTTCTAATGGACCATTTGTAGAGATGAAATGCTTGCCAAATGCTTGGGAATACATATGCCTATTTTTTAATGGATATGATACTTTGTTTCTGCTCTTGCATTACTAGTTAGTATTAACAACCAATTTCTGTTCATTCACTGTACAGATGATTATGTCCTTCATTCCAAGACAATGTCTGGGCACAAATACATATGTATTTGTCATGTCCAAATCATATTAGAAATGATGTGGAAAAGCTTATATTTGGCAGAGAAAGCAGCATTTAGAAGAGAATGTTACAAGCCCAAGTCGAGATTAATATTGGATATGAAAGTATTTCAATTCTCCTCTAACTTTGGTCTAGTTAAGAATACCCATTTGTTTTTTGATATGCAATATGTAGACATTACTGGAAATAATTCAGTAGACCCAAGACTAGATAAACCTTAAGTCTGTGAAACACAAAAAATAAATAAAAGAAATAATTATAACTTTGTCTGGTGCGAATTCTAGTTAGTATGCAGGTGTAAAACTGAAGCACTATTCATATTTAAAAAATGTTTTGTTCTAAGTACAGACAAAACAACACCACATACTTATATTTTCTTTGATAACATTCATGAGGATAAATAAATATTTGGAAGCTTTTTTTTTTGTTTCCTCATTTTTTGGTTTACTTTTGGGCCACACCTGGTGGTGCAAATAATCTCACCACTGTACTACTTCTCTGACCCATATCATCACTTCATGAAAACTTCCATGTATTTATGAGAAACAAATTCTAATACCAAGTATAATCTATATAGAGATTACCACATCACTACAAATAAAGTAATGCTACCTAGGTGAGTATGTATATATCACCATAAAAATGAATTGTTTTGATTTTGTCATAATTGTGAAAACATTTCCACAGATTAAGTGGTTGAAAAAAACACAAATTAATTTTTGTTTTACAAATTTAGGACAGATGTACAAAAACAAATTAACCTCATTAGACTAAAATCATATTAACAGAGTGTATTTCCTTCTGGTAACTGTAGAGGAGACAACTTTTTCTTTTATCTCTTGTTTTAAAAAATGCCAACACTCCTTGGAAATTGGGCCCTTTCATCTTCAAAAGTCAACAATAGATGCCACTCACTCTAACATTGACTCCCCTGCTTCTCTTTTTGTTTCTTGACTGTTAACAGATAAAATAGTCTCTATTTTAAGTTCATCAAACAATTGCGTTATAGTCTTACTCTTTCTGTACTCTGCTGAGTTATTCAAATAATGTAGAGGAAGAAGTGAACATCTTGCAGTATATAATTTAAAACTGAATTATAATACTACTTTATATAAGAATATATAAAAATCTTCTATTTATTTCACTACAGTATTCTAACTCAAACTCATCTTTTCTTCTGATAATATACTAGAAACATGTGCCAATATGAAATTCATTCATTCATTCTTCATGAATCTGACTAGTATTTAGACTTTGGTCAACTATCCTTAAAACATCAATGAAGTTCTTTACCTATTTATAGTCATAAATAAAATGCCACTGCATTTGGGTTAAGACAAATATTTATTTCTTAGTTTATATTAATATATCTCCTTTATATTGCTTTACAATCCTTAAGATTATCAGAGCTATTCTACTCTTGTGAATGCCATGTCATCTGGTTTTATCCCTTGGGAGAGGCTATATTTTTCAGAGCATCACAAGTGTACTTGCAAGAAAAATATCTTTCTTTCTTCTTCCCTAAGTAATATTTGTAAGACTCCTTGAGATTTCAGTTTTTTCATCACTGTCCAAAATTCATCACTTTCCTTATTTTCTTAAGACAGCATGTCATATGTCTGTGCTGTTATCTAATAGTACTATAGACTCTAGCTCAATGTGCTGGGTTATACTTTTTGAAGTTCTGACTAAAATGTACATGCTGAATCCTAATTGGGTATTTGATATAAAAATGTGACTTTTTCATCTACAATACACTATAAAATGTAGTAGGAATTCAGCATATTTTATTAAAACTGATGTAATTTACTCATATATAGATGATAGATAGATAGATAGATAGATAGATAGATAGATACTCATATATAGATGATAGATAGATAGATAGATAGATAGATAGATAGATAGATAGATAGATAGATAGATAGATAGATAGATAGATAGATAGATAGATACATAGATTTAGGAAGCCTGATTTTTATTGTTAAGTAAATCACTTAATTTTCCAGTGAAGGAAAAGAAGCCTAAAAGCAAAATAATAACACTTAAGGTAGGGGAAAATTATTTTTTTATTTTTTATTATTTGCTGTCTAATCTCTCTCCTTTTTTTGTTTCTTTTAGACACTGTGATTTGCACTATGGTTAAAGAAGGGGTAGCATCCATCACTTTATCACTGCTTAACATATAGTTCTTACCCAGAGTGATCAGTCCCAACTATCATTGTCATAGTGATTGCTCTCTATCATAACTTCACTGCTCCATTATTTACCGCAAGCTTCCTACTCAGTAGTCAGTCATTTACCACAAGCCCACTGCAACTTTGTATTCAATAGGAGAAAAACTAAGTCTTTCCTTTAAGATGTGGCATAAGAAAAGTTTGCTACCTATCACCACTTCTGTTCAATATAATACTTGCCATAGAATGTATACAATCAATTTCTTTTATAAAGGGAAAAGAAATGCTAAGTGGAGTAATAAAAGCCTCTTGCACATGTGGTGTTGGGGTAACTGGTCACCTATATGCAAAAAACTAATTCAGACCTCTAACGCTATGCACAAAGATCAAAATAGAATAGATTAAAAAACCTTGATATGAGACCTAAATCCACAAGGTATGTAGAGGAAAATGTTGGTATGACATGCCATGATATTGAAGCTAAAGGTATCTTAAACTGTGTAACCCGACTGGCCAACTAAGGTGAAATAATCATAAACAAATAGGGCTACATTAAACTGAGAAGCTCCTGCACCTTGAAAGAAATGTTATGAAGAGACAAAGACTATCCACAAAAGTGAATAAATTATTCACTTAACATCCCATGTAATAAGAGGTTAATATCTAAGATATACAAGGCACTAGCAGAACTCTCTGTAAGTGCATTTTACACAACTACATTTATAAATAACAAAATTAATATTTTTATCACAGTATTCGCAATTATTTGCTTACCAAATAATCACAATAAAAATCGCATTAGTAAGAAAAAAAATCCCATTAAACATTCGCATACCCCGAGCAGTTCTGTTCGAGGTACGCAAATGTTTAATGCAATTTTTTGCGATTTTTTTTCTTACTAATGTGATTTTTTATTGCGAATATTCAGTAAACGAAATCCTCTTTTTTTAACACCACTATATGCTTACTTAAATTCTTATAATTTTTTTTCCTTCTTTATTTTTTATTTTTATTTTTCCATTTTTTATTTTAATAAAATGCTGTGTTCATAATGTACTCCCTGTTAAAACACTGGCAAGAGGAATAGTACAGAATGTAGCACTTGCTTTGCATACAGCTGACCTGTCTTCAGTCCCTGAGACCGCATATAATCCTGAGCTTGTCAAGAGTGATCTAGCACTTTCTATATGATCCTTCTAAAAAGCAAACATAAACAAAAAATCTATGTGAAGCTCTATGCATGCTTCCACCAAATTTAAATCAAGCATGTGACATTTGTTACTGTTGTTCAATTGAAACTGTATTGTAATAAAATAAGTATAAGATTATTCCAAGGTTGTCATTTATATTGGCAGTCCATATCAGTTATGAATTTGAATGATCAATTTTCAATGATTTATTTAGACACATTCTGATTCATTTAGTTCAAAACTAATTATAGGCTGTAAATTATGTCACAGAAAAAATTCTTTCAAATGCTTTATTATAATAAATTTTATATTTATTCAATATATATAGCTAATTATAATAAACAATTTTATTAAAGTAAACTATCAAAAGCATATTATTTTTCAGGTTTAAGTATATAATATCACTTTAAATTTCAATTTATTTTACTTTAGGAGATGTTTAGGAATAGGTTTTGTTTAACAATTTGATTTACTTGCAAGCAAGTTGGACCCAATACTTAGAGAAGAAAATAATAGTAGTAACTAATTTGTGTTTATATATCGATTTGGGTGTTTCTTTAGTAAATTATCATATAAACATGTGTAAAACAAAACTAGTGTTATTGTTCTAACCTTGAATTATTTAGTCCAAACTAAAATTAACTGACAATAATTAATGAGAGCATACCACTAAGCTTATCTTAAAAAGGAATTAGCAAATATGCCCACACCATCATTTCAGCAAATTCTTAATTATAATTTATAATATCTTCCATTGTAATTGCCAGAAAAAGTTAAAATTTTTATTAGTCTTTGAAGTAAGATTGTCATTCATTGTGAGAAATTTTTCTAGAGATTAGCATGATACGCTCTTACCATTAAATGACATAGATGACCAGTAATTTTAGTTATGATTATTATTGAGCCTTCAATATTAGCTCTTAGGTGCATATTAGTATAGTACCACCAGAATTCATCTCAATTACTTATATTTATGTGCAAAGAAATGAAGAAAAATTTATTATTAAGAAAGTTAACTACCTAAGTGTACACTAAAATATAGAGAGCTTGCATTAAACAAACCTCTTTCCAGAAGTTTGAAAGTATCATTGGGAACCTGTAATTCCCCACAGTATAAATACTTTATAGGAGAGGACATTGGTCAGTGTGAATTCTGGTAATAGCATATAGTGGATCAAATGTCTGCATTCCCAGCCAGTTACTAAAGTCAACTCTGATCCACAGTCCCAGGGCTGTTTAAATTTTTACTATGGCAGTCATCAAGGCTTTTCTCTTTCCCCTCGTTTATTTACATTAATAATGGAATATTTAACTGCTACACTCAGAGTGAAATATTCTTCTCAGAAACAGTTTATGGAGCCAAAATTCTTTTCAGTGTCAAGTAGAGCTCAAAGCATTGACTCATTGTTATTATTTTTCCAGATAATATCAAACATGTGTCCTAGATCATATATAATATACCTAACCAGAAAATATCCTAACTATATTTGGTGAACAAAGATTGATACTATATGCCAGGACTTATATATCTTGATCTTGACCAGATGTTAAACCTTTTTTGTATAAAAATGACAGGAAGAAAATACGTCTAATTCATTCTCCAAGTTTTCTACCAGCCATTATTAAGGCAAAGTTGGATACTTATTGTTCAATGAAACATAATAATTAACTGAATAGAGAGACAATTTTACAAATTGTCCAAGTAAACATTCATAATATTAATTTGACTACATCTGTTGAACTGTTTGATATTCATATATATGGAGTTACTTTATCATGTTATTAGGTATCAAATAAATAATCATAAATAAACTCATAGATGAACAAAATGTAAAAAATTGTTAAATTAGATGTTAGCTCTAAAATTAAATATAAATACTAAATTTAAATGTAAAATGTAAATCACAAACAAAAGTATATTTTAAGAATAAATAGTGGAATATTTCTGATAAATAAAAATACATAACATATATATATGCATCAAATAATATAGAAATTAAGGATCAAATGTAGTTTATATATAATTTTCTGATAAAAATAGAGAAACTGAATATTTCCTTTGCACTAGAACATTAAAATTTAATCTCCATAAAAATCTAAATAATATATAAAAGGAAGCAACTATTATAACAAATTTTCACAATAATTTTTTAAATTTTGTATTAGGGGAAGAATATTTCAAGTAAACCTAGAGAAACATATGGAAATGTGATAGTAGAGATTTCAAAATGTTACTCTTGCCACTAGATAGATCCACTAGACAGAATATTAGCAAGAAAATAAGAACCCCAAATGAGAAACTAGGAGCAGTAGGATTAATGGATCTGTATAAGGCTTTTCATCCTCAAAAATCTGAATATACATTCTTCTCAAGTGCACATGGTACATTCTCTAGGAAAGGTCAAATTTAGGACACAAGTCTGTTACAAAAATTCACAAGTCTTAAAATTATACCAAGCAGACCACAATGTCTCAGAGATAAAGATTGATAGTATAAATAAGATGTGGAGAAAATTCTAACATCTGGAGGCTAAACAACATGCTGTTCAACAAGAATGGATCAAAGAAAATCAAAGAAGCAATAGAGATTCCTTAAGATAATAAAGAAAAAACACTAAAATCTATGGGACACAGTAAAGCAGTAACTAAAGAGAAACTCATAATGATAATAGGCCTACATAAGGAGAAAATAAAAGACAACAATCAACAAACTAAAGGAATACCTTAAATATCAAGGGAAACAACAAAAGAACTGAAGCACAAGAGAAAAAAAATAATTATAAGAACCAGAGTAGAAATAAACAATATGGAAACAACAAAAACAATACAAAGAATTTATAAAATCAGGAGCTTGTTTTTGAAAGAATAAACAAGATAGACAAACAATTGGGAAGATTCCCAAAGAGAAAAGAGAAAATGTCCCCCAAAATTGGATCTGAATTAAAAGGGGGGAAATTACAACACAACATCTAGAAATCCAAGACATTGTGAGAGCTAATTATAAACTGTAATCTGCTAAACTAGAAAAACTAGAAGAAATAGACAGTTTTTGAAAACATAATCTCCCAAAAGTGAATGAGAGAAAATTAGAAAGCTTAAACAGACAACCAATAAGGAAACTGAAACAAAAGTTAAAAATTTACCCAAGAATAAAAGTCAGGACCAGATAGGCTTATGGGCAAGTTTTTTTTTTTTTTTCAGATATTCAGAGAAGAGTTACTAACAATGATCCTTAGATTATTAAAAAAATCAAAGAGATAGGAATCCTCTATATTACTTTCTATGAAGCTAACATTACACTGATTTCCAAAGCTGACAGAGATACTACCAAGCAAGAAAACGATAGACCAACTTCACTGATGAATATTGATGCAAAAATGTTTAACAAAATCTTACCAAAGTGATCCAAAAAAGCATAAAAATATTATATATTATGACCAACTGTATTTTATCCCAGGGATGTAAAGATGGCCCATTATATGCAAATTAATCAAAATAATATACCACATCAGTAAAATGAAAGATAAAACTATATGATCATATAAAGCATTTGTCAAGATCGATACTTTCAGCAAAATAGGTGCAGAAGAATCCTTCCCATGATAGTTACAGCTATTTATATAAAGCCCAGAGCCAACATTATTCTTTTTTAAATTTATATACATATATATACATTTTATTTTAATCAAAGTGAATTACAAATCTTTCCCTGTAATATTTTAGGTACATAATGATAGTGAATCAGGGGCGTTCCCACCACCAATATTGTCCTCCCTCCACCCCTGTTCCCAGCATGCACCCCATATCCCCCTCTTTTAACCCCCAGGCTGCTAGTACAGGTGGTCCTTTCTGTATCTAGTATGTTGTGAATTGGGTATCGATTCTATTGTCATTGGCTATTCTTAATAGCAAAATACTGAAAGCTTTTCCACTAAGGTTAGACACTAGGAAAGGATATCCAATGGCTCCCCTCTTATTCAACATGGTATTCAAAGTCCTAAAAATAATCATCAAGTAAGAGAAGTAAATCATAGGAATCTATTCTGAGAAAGAGGAAATCAAACTATATTTGTGGATAACATAATGATATACATTAAAGAACCTAAAGAGTTCACAAAACATCTCCTAGAAACAATAAACCACCAAATGACCAGCTACAAGTAAATACAGAAAATATAGTTGCTTCCTTTTGTACTAATAATGACTCGGAGGATAAAGAAATCAAAGAATGTATATCATTTAAAATAGTGTCCAGAAAATGAAATAATAAATTTTTCCTATGCATGGATGAACATGAAAACTATGATGCTGAGTGAAATAAGTCAGAGGGCAAGATATAGGTGCAGAATAGTGTCACTTATTTAAGAAAAATAAAAGACAGTATGTTAGTAATACCCAGAGACAATAGAGATGAGGGATGGAAGGACCAGCCCATGATATGAAGCTTACCACAAATAGTGGTGAGTGCAGATAGAGAAATAACTACACTAACAACCATCATGACAATGGCAGTGAGTGAAAGAAACAGAATGCTTGTCATGAATACAAGCAAGGGGTTGGGGATGAAGGAGATAGGGATTATTAATGATGGAAATGTTGCACTGGTAAAAGGAATGCTCTTTTTTATGCCTGAAACCCAACTACAATCATGTTTGTAATCATGGATCTTAAATAAAAATATTGTAAAATAAATAAATAATTCCAAAATAAAAATAAATAAATGTAAAAAAATAAATAGTGTCCAAAACTACCAAGTACCAAGGAATCAACCTCACAAGAAGATGAGAGACCTAAACCATGAAACCTTAAAAATACTTAAGAAATAAAATGAAGAAGACCTAAGTAAATGGAAAAACATTCCATGTTCAGGGATTGAAAAAAAAATACTTACCTGACAGGGGAGATACCATGATCACAAAGGTGGTTTTCCCAGGGCTAGGCTCACCCATTGCACTCTGGGTGTGCTGACCCCTGTGATTTCCCCAAATGTGGGAAACTCGACTGCATAATTTGTGGTAGTGGGGGACTGCGCACACGCTCTCTCCTGAAAAAAGAAGAAGGAAAAAAAGATAAAAAGAAAAAAGAAAAAACAATATTCTCAAAATAACTACCTTACCTAAATTACTATATTGGTTCAATGTAATCCCTATCCAAATTCAGACAACAATCATCATGGACATAAAGCAATCAATTATAAATCTTGTGTGGGATCATAAAATACCTAGGGATTGAGAAATCAATACTGGAAAACAAGAAACAGGGTGGCATCTTATCACCTACTATGAAGACTTACTACAAAGCCCTAGTGATCAAAACAGCATATATTGGAACAAAGACTGACTTCCAGATCAAAGTTTCAGAATGGAATATCCAGTGAAAAGTCCCCAAGTATGTGGTCAATTAATTTTTGACAAAAAAGACGAGAACTTGAAATGGAGTAGACAGTCCTTCAAAAAATAGTGTTGGAATAATTGGATAATAACATGTAAGAATTAAATGTTGATGTATATCTCACACTTTAAACAAAGCCAATTCAAAGTTGATTAAAGATCTTAAGATTAAATCTGAATCCGTAAAGTTAATTAAAGAAAACATATGCAGAACACTCCAAGACTTAGACCTCAAAGAAATTTTTGATGCTAGTATGCCAATGGCAAAGAGTATAATATACTGGAGTATAATATATAAAAGAAGTATAATACTGTATAATAAGGAGCATGATATTATTATAATATAATATTGGCAAGAATGCCACTTTGTCTAACTAACCCCTATGGAAAACAGTATGAAAAGTTCTCATTAAACTAAAGTTCTCATTAAACTAAAAATTGAACTGCCATATGACCCAGCAATACCAATTTTGGGTTTCTGTTCCCATGGGAAAAAAAGCAACCTCCTAAAGGATGTATGCACACAGCTATTCACTACAGCACCCAGTACAATATCTAAGACTAGGAATCAACCTATCTGTCCAACAAAAATTAGTGGAATATGAAAATATGGTACATACATAATAGAATACTACATAGCTGCAAAGAATGTTGCAATCATGGAATTTTTTGCTACCTGGATATAACTGGAAAATATTATGGTAATAAAGTAAGCCAGAAGAAAAAGTATAAACAGAGAATACTATCACTTATATGTGCATTTAGAAAAACTGCATGAAAAAATACAGTGGTTAAATGGGAGTTGTCTCAAACATCCTCGGCCCTATAGCTTAGCAAGGAGAAGAAAGAGAAGAAATTGAGTGGAGGGAGGATAACCAACAATACGAAATAATGGGGACCTAGCACCAAGTGGTGTCAGGTGCTTTGGTGGTGTTAAAAAAAAGTACAAAACAGCCTGTGTTTCTGAATCCCTGAAGGTCTCCTCAGAGGGCTAGGGAATGCACCCCCCAAAAAAAAAAAAAAAAAAAAAAAAAAAAACCTGCATTTTGAAGCTACCCAGTAAGTAAATTCTGGCTGTGGGGGTCGCCGTCCAATAAGCTCAGTTCTCTGGCCTGCAGAGGCTCCGCCCTCCTGTGCCTTTGTTCACTCTGTTCTCCTGCGCCTGTCTGTCTGTGTTTCTGAAACCCTGAAGGTCTCCTCAGAGGCCTAGGGAGTGCACCCCTCAAAAACTGTCAACTAGAGGCAGCAGAAGAGCTTGGCCACTTTGCTTCACTCGAGGCCGCGCACTCTTTCTAACCAATGAACCCCATCACAACACGCAGGAAAAACCACACTAAAAGCGTGACAATGGGGAAACCTCACAGAGAAACACCAAGCACAGAGAATGAAGACGAAAGCTCGGATGACCTAATAAATTCCAACCACCTGATTAACCTCTCAGTTAAGGAACTTAAAATAGCAATATGGAAGATGTTTGAAAAACTCAAAGCAAGCATAGATCTATCTGAACATAACACAAAGACAGAAATCAGAAAACTACAAACTGAAATAACAGATCTGAAAAACACAGTAGCTCAACTGAAATTCTCAATGGATGGCCTCACCAGCGGGGGATTAGCAGCTGAGGAGAGAATCGGAGTACTGGAAGATGTGATGCAGAAAAACTCAACACAAAAGAAGAAATTTAAAAACAATCTTAAGACAAATGACCAGGCAATGGAAAAATTACTCAATGAATGCGAACAGATAAAAATAGAAATATTTGATAAACTCAACAGAAACAACATAAGAATCATTGGAGTCCCAGAGACCCAGGTAGATCTCCAGGAAAAATCAACTGTCAAAGACATCATCAAAGAGATACTCCCAGAGTTAAAGACTACTTGCAATCAAATCCTGCATGCCTGAAGAGTACCAGCTAAAAGAGACCCAAAGAAAAACACCCCAAGACATATCCTCGTTACAATGACAAATCCCACAGATAGAGATAGAATACTGAAAGCAGCAAGATCAAAAAGGGAAATTACATTCAAAGGAGCATCCCTAAGACTTACAGCAGACATGTCACCAGAAACTCTCAAGGCCAGAAAACAGTGGTGGGATATTGTGACAAGACTGAATGAAATGAATGCTTCACTGAGAATACTGCACCCAGCCTGACTCACATTCAGGTTTGAAGGAAGAATACATAGCTTCATGGACAAACAACAGCTCAGAAACTTCACAGATGATAAACCAGCCTTAAAGGAAAAACTGACAGGTCTACTCTAAGACAAGAGAGACCAACAAACACAACAAACTTATCTACAAAGATGACATTAAATCCTATTACAATCATCTCCCTCAATGTCAATGGACTAAATTCACCAATTAAAAGACACAGAGTGGCAAAATGGGTCAAAAAGATGAATCCAACCTTCTGCCTACAAGAAACACATCTAAATATTCAGAATAAACAGACTCAAAATCAAAGGCTGGAAAAAAATCATCCAAGCAAACAAACCCTCAAAAACGCTGGGGTGGTCATATTAATATCTGATGACACCAACTTTATACTCAGAAAAGTGGTAAGGGACAAAGATGGACACTATGTACTAATCAATACATATGTGCAACAGAAAGAAATCAGACAATTAAACATATATGCACCCAATGAGAGACCAGCAAATTATCTAATACAATTACTAACAAATCTGAAAGAAGAAATCAATAATAACACAATAATTGTGGGAGACCTCAACACAGCCCTATCAACACTTGATAGGTCAACCAGATGAAAACTCAACAAAAACATACTAGCCTTGTAAAGAGTAATGGAAGAAAGAGGACTAGTAGATATATATAGGACACTCCATCTCAAAAAACTTGGATACACATTCTTCTCCAATGTACATAGGCCATTCTCCAGGATAGACCACATACTGACACATAAAACATGCCTCCATAAAATCAAGAGGATAGAAATCTTGCAGGCTACATTTGCTGACCACAAGGCTCTGAATCTAGATGTGAACTACAAAGCCACACAGAAGAAAAACTTTAACAATTGGAAATTAAACACCCTGCTACTGAACAACCAGTGGTGAACCAGAGATGAAATCAAAAAGGAAATCAAAAACTTTCCTGGAAACAAGTGATAATGAAGACATAAACTGCCAGAATCTATGGGACACAGCAAAAGCGGTCCTGAGAGGAAAATTTATAGCTCTACAAGCACACATCAGGAAGAAAGAAGGGGCATACTTGAATAACTTAATGACGCAGCTCAAAAAATTAAAAAATGACCAACAAAAGGAACCAAAAATAGGGAGACAGAAGGAAATAACAAAGCTGAAAGCAGAACTCAATGAAGTGGAAAACCAAAAAACAATCTGAAAGATCAACAGAAGCAGATGTTGGTTCTTTTAAAAAACAACAAGATGGATAGACCATTGGCAAAACTCACAAAGAAAGAGAGAGAAATCTGATAACCTGTATTAGAAATGAAAAGGGGGAGATCACGACAGATATTGCAGAGATCCAAAGGGTAATCAGACACTACTTTGCGAAAATTTATGCTACTGAACATGAGAAACTAGAAGAATTGGACACTTATAACCTTCCACATTCAAGTAAGCGGGATATAGCATATCTAAACACCCCCATCACTACTGAGGAAATTGAAACTGTAATCAAATATCTGCCCAAAAAGAAAAGCCCAAGCCCAGATGAAACTTTTAATGAATTTTTTAAAATTTTTTAAGAGGAGCTACTACCAATCCTAGCCAGGCTCTTCCATGAAATTAAAAAAACGGGAACACTCCCAAACAGCATTTATGAAGCCAACATCACATTGATACCAAAACCAGACAGAGATGCTGCCAAAAAGGAAAAGTACAGACCAATATCCCTGATGAATGCTGATGCAAAGATCTTCAACAAAATCTTGGCAAATAGGATCCTATGCATTATCAAGAAGATCATACACTACGACCAAGTAGGTTTCATCCCAACTCATCTGTAAAACACTACATGACATTGAGACTAAAGACATCTTCAAGGAGGAAACTGCACTTTCCAAACAAATGAAAGCAGAGATCAACAGATGGGAATACATTAAACTGAGAAGCTTATGCACCTCAAAAGAAATAGGGCCCAGAATACAAGAGCCACCCACCAAGTGGGAGAAACTATTCACCCAACACCCGTCAGATAAAGGGCTAATATCTAAAATATACAGGGCACTGACAAAACTTTACAAGAAAAAAACATTTAATCCCATCAAAAAATGGGGAGAAAAAATGAACAGACACTTAGATTAAAAAGAAATACAAATGGCCAAAAGGCACATGAAAAAATGCTCCACATCACTAATCATCAGGGAGATGCAAATCAAAACAACTATGAGGTACCACCTCACACCACAGAGATTGGCACACATCACAAAGAATGAGAACAAACAGTGTTGGCGGGGATGTGGAAAGGAACTCTTATCCACTGTTAGTGGGAATGCCGTCTAGTCCAACCTCTATGGAAAGTAATATGGAGATTCCTCCAAAATCTGGAAATTGAGCTCCCATTCAACCCAGATTTTCCACTCCTAGGGATATACCCTAAGAACACAATACAAAAACCCCTTTCTCACACCTATATTTATTGCAGCACTATTCACAATAGCTAGGCTCTGGAAATAACCAAGATGCCCTTCAACAGACGAATGGCTAAAGAAACCATGGTACATATATACAATGGAATATTATGCAGCTGTCAGGAGAGATGAAGTCATGAAATTTTCCTATACATGGATGTACATGGAATCTATCTTGCTGAGTGAAATAAGTCAGAGGGAGAGAGAGAGATGCAAAATAGTTTCACTCATCTATGGGTTTTAAGAAAAATAAAAGTCATTTTTGCAACAATCCTCAGAGACAATGAGAAGAAGGCTGGAACTTCCAGCTCACTTCATGAAGCTCACCACAAAGAGTGGTGAGTGCAGTTATAGAAATAACTACACAGAGAACTATCATAATCATGTGAATGAATGAGGGACCTGGAAAGCCTGTCTAGAGTACAGGTGGGGGTGTGGTGGGATAAAGGGAGATGTGGGACATTGGTGGTGAGAATGTTGCACTGGTGAAGAGGGTGTTCTTTAAATGACTGAAACCTAATCACAATCACATATGTAATCAAAATGTTTAAGTAAAGAAAAAATAAAAAAGAAAAACTTGACTCTTGATGTAAAGAGAAAAGAAACATTGGTCATCAGCACTTAAAAATCCATGAAATTCATATCAATGTAAAAGCGGTAATTAAAAATCTTATTTTTAATTTTCTCATAACTCTCTTTTTTTCAAGCAACATATTACTTCTAGAAGTACTTTAATGTGTTTTTATATTACTAGGTTATATATTGAAGTGATAGCAATCCAGGGGTGGGGGGGAATGGAAGATATATTGATCTTTTGATTTAGGTGACATATTTCTGAGTATTTTAATGAGGAGAGGGAATATAAAGATACCATTTATAAAATAAGAAATGGAGGATAAATATTTAATTTGTAATTAGTGAGGCAATATTTTAGAATTTATCTTTAATCTCAGAATAGAAACGAGTTACCTGTCTATCATCTATCAACTGAAAAGTGAGTGGGTCCCAGGGGCCATTTGGTCTCAGATGTATTAAGTGGGAAAAAAAATGGTCAGAACTAAATACACAAGCCAAATTCAGCTGCAATGGGTCTAAATTAGAATAATCTAAACTCAAGGTTCTGAGTGGTAGGTAGCACAGTGGTAGGGTGTTTGCCTTGCATATGTCTGACCGAGGTAAGACACGGCTTTGTTTCCCAGAATCCTATATTGTCTCCCAAACCATGAGTGATTTTTAGCGTGGCTGGGTGGGATTCAAAACCAAAATAAAAAAATTCTAAACTCAAATTGACCTGTTACAATGATATACTAGTTGTCAAAAGGTGGAAATATGGGATGCATTCTGGGAACTCTGGTAGAGGGAGGTCCTGAAAGTCAGCCCCTGAAGAGGTTGACTGATGGAGAGATGGAGGATAAGGTCTTTCCCCTCCAGCTTGGAGCACGCGTCTGCCACCCTGTCCAGCCAACAGTTCTGAGGTGAAACGGTGGGTAAACAGCTCACAGACAGTCAGGCTTGTGGAAATATTAGCTTTATTCGGTGGACAAGACTGAAGTCCAAAGACTCAGCATAAGCTCCAGCCAAAAGCCTCTTGCCTTCCACAGACCCTTGTTTTTATCCCCCAGAATCAGGTACCACCCAATGGTGGGATCAGATACCACCCAATGGTGGAAGCAGAGTCAGGTACCACCCTGGGGTGGGGGCAGAATGCCAGGTAACACCCTAGGGTAGGGCACAATCACCATAACATAATAATCCCCTAAAATATTTACATACACAACAATTCCCCCATTTGTTTTTAATAAACAAACAATATTGTCTACAATTATTAAAGGAAAAACTAGTCAATAATAAAAGCGGCTGTTTGCATAAGCACATCACAGAAAAATGTAAAGAAAAACTTCTGACCTAAACACAGGGTGTCTAAAACCAGAAACATGTATCAAGGAATCAACTACAAGCTCCTGAGAAGATAAATCTAAGATGTACATAGATCCTTTGAAGAGACACCAGAAAGGTTGTGTAGCAGGTGAGAAGAAGCATCTTTTCTTTATTTGTAGTAGTTGTTGTTGTTGTTGGTTTTTGGGTCACACCTGGCAGTGCTCAGGAGTTACTCCTGGCTCCACGTTCAGAAATTGCTCCTGGCAGTTACTGGCATTCGAACCAATGACCTGCATGAAAGGCAAACGCCTTACCTCCATGCTATCTCTCCGGCCCCATTTTTATTCAAGTTCAGGTAGACCAGAAAGCCCATCTTTGAGGTAATTGAATCAGGCCCTTATTTTGGAGGAAGAAGCATATACCCCCTGCACAATGGGGGGACACTGCAATGATGATCAATAGGCTTCTGAACTTAATCCAAGTTCTTAATCCAGGCTGAAGTCTATATGATGTCCGAAATGTACCAATAAGGTCAATTATTTATAGATGGGAGCTTAAGTCACAAACCAAAACAAAATGTTTAAGGCAGAGACCCTCCCTGTGTAAATAAACAACTTGAGGGCCCATCCAAAATGGATTGAACCTCCTATAAACCTAATATTTTGCCTATGATGCACTCACACAAAAAGTCCTGAGACCAGACAAAAATATCATTTAGGAAATTATAAACAATATCTAACCCAAAAACCTAAAGTCAAGAAAGCAAAACCCTAATGTAATACAACCTCAACTCCTAAGATTAAAAACTGAAATAGAAAAACATTAATTACAATAGTCAAAAGAAGTGTAGTACCAAATATAAATTCAAAGTATTACAATTGTAAGAAAAATACAAAAGGTGAAATTTCTTCAGAGTCCAATACCAATCTGTAAAGATGAGGGGTCTGGAACTCCAAAAAAAAAACCAGCCAAAGACACTTGATGGGTCTGAAAAAGCGGTCTTGAAGCCATCTTGAGTTGGTTGGGCTTCTGCATTTTCTTTGGGATTGGTGCAATCTTCGGGTAGCCATTGTAGAGATGGTCAACAATAGCACTGTGTATGTGGATGTGGATGTAAAACCAGAGATTCAGATAACACAGTTTAACAGGGATCCAGAGATTGTGGGTCTTATCCGTGGATCTTTTCTCTGGGGTTTCATTGTGACACAAATTCTAGATGGCTTCATTTTCAATAAGTTTGCAGCAAACCTGGTACAAAACTCCAACAGTCATGGATTTCTTCTTTGGGCCAAGATCAGGAGGCTTGTAATTGTGGGTGAAGGAGATGCGCTGCACATGTGAAGGGAATACTGAGAATTAAATGTTAAGGACTAGGAAGGAAGAATAAGGAAGACTAAATTGGGGAAGATAAAGTTAGGAAGGAAGATAAAGTTAGGAAAAAGGGAACTATATACAAAATATGCAAAACAGACAGACACTAAACAAGACATACACATACAGACTTTACAAAAAATATGGCCATAACACTCACTCATACCAAAAAATATTTGTTGGAAAGGATCCAATATAGAGCAAAAGAAAAGAGAATTCAGCTGAATCAACTAAAAAGCACATTAAAATGTAATAGCCAGCAACTGTTTAGATAAATCACTTCAAAATAAAAAAAAAATTTTATGGCAGAGCAGAGCAGATCTGAAAGATATGTCATGCATAATACAAACATGGAAAACTCTACTATAAGTGTATAACAGTATATATACAAAGTTATTGTATAACAGTAACTCTATGATAATCAATCATAGGCAAGAAGCACTGTGAAGAAAGTCCACCAAAAATTATCATTATGTCAGCGTCTTTAAACCTGAATTGAGGGAAATAAAGCAATGATGTTAAAATAAAGAGTGAAAGTCATTAAATGAGTATACCTAGAAAGAAATACAACATTAATATGATGAGAAATTTTTCTTTCAGGTAAAACTTGACTAAATTAAATTGTAAGGTTTCATGATTAACTGAGACCTAGAGCAATAATAAAATTCAGACATAAATCCATCATACAAGGAAACACATCGGGGGTCCATGATTTGCAATTCATATTCATTGATCATGCCTGTGGAAAGAATCCTAGAGCATTAATAGCAACCGATAAGGAAGTGAAATGATTATCTGGTGTTCATTGTAGATCTTTAAGAAGTATAAAACAGGATGTATGCTGCTGTAGATTTCACCAATGTAGTAGGGACTTTTTTGATCTTCTTATCATCAAAATTGATCCAGTGTTGCTTTGCAGCAATTTTACAGTATGAAATACAGTGTCCATAGTAAACTTTACCATAATGTTTGACACTGATAATAAGTTGTATTTCTTAGTCTTGCTTTTATTCTCTGAAGTGAATTCTACTAAACTGAAGTCTTCTAAAGAAATATCTACATAAGTGTGCATTTTTTTATTTGTTTGCCATCAAAAGCAAAATGTTTCAAGTGTATTATAAGTACTGGTGCCAGTTTCCATAAGTACGTTTTCTTTGAAAAAATCCCTTCTAGTTTTGCAGCTGTTGCACAGAACTTTGTTGTCATCCCTTAACTCTTCTTCTTTAAAAAACTCAGAGAGGCTTTCCTGTAATGTACATTTATCTGTAGATATAACAGCTAGAGACAAATGAACAAATGTCTCATAACTCAGACTTTTGGTGGCATGTGAGGCACTATAGTATAGATTTGAATTCTCCTTGAAAGAGATCATAAATAATAGATTTGTGAACCTTTTGGTTTCTGGACTAAATAGTTAATAATTTTCATTTTCCGTAAGATGTGTAGTTTTGTCTGTCATTAGATTTACAGTAAGAGTGTCCTGATATAGTCCCTCTATTAGGAACATCAGTAGTTCGTGTGGATCCTGCTGATTGTGCCCACAAACTGGTCATTAAGTAAACCAATTGTTACTTTGAAGCTTTCAGGGTTAATATATCTATGAAATCCATTTCCCATGGTTTTGATGAGCCGACCAAATTCTTCGGCTAATTTACTTTCATGCCCCATTGAATTTTTCTTGTTAATATCCTTTTTATAATGATCTTGATGAAAATACTGAGTCAAGTCTGAAATATGATACAAGCATTGCAATATTGAATTCATGTAGCAAGAGTTTCCTATATTTTGGAGCCCAAATAAGACAGGTTCCTATCTATCCTTTTGCATCTCAGAGAGTAAGGGTTTATCACTACCATCAGTCTCACTCAATGTATGGTGTGTGACAGCTAAATCCTTGTTCCCTGCCCCAGAGACCTCAGCAATATTACTGCTGTTAGTGTCTGGATTATTCTGTTTTTGCTCTGAAGGGGAGTTCATTGTCTGAACCTCATCATTTGTGCTAGCCCGATTTCTAACCAGGTGTAATGAAACCCAAAATTTCTTGGGAGGGTTGTCATTTGTAGAAACATATGGCATAACCCCTTCCTCTCAGGAAAAGATATCCAGCTATCCATTTTTCATCCTCCTTGATCCAAATAGGTTTATGGGTTGTTTCTTGTCTCTGAATATCTTCTTTAGAAGTCTTTCTACTGCTGTATAACTTTCCCCTTGGGGTAAGTTTAAGTAATTTAGTGTGATAGGAGTCAAAGATAGCAAATCCTTTGGTGGTAAACCTCTTTTTCTATTTTTTTGTAATTGAGTTTTTAAGGTTCTTTGAGTCCTTTCTACAATGGCCTTCCCCTACAATTGTAAGGAATTCCTCTGAGATGTCTTATCTGCCATTCTTTACAAAAAATTCAAAAGTTTTCCTAACATAGGCTGGCACATTATCAGTTTTTATAAAATATGGAATACCCATCACAGAAAAACATTGTAAAAGAAAACTACAAACAACCTTAGATTTTTGAGAAGACATGGGAATTGCCCACATAAAACGAGAATAATTGTCCACCACAACATGAAGATAAGGTTTTCTTGGAAATAAATCTGTTTGAGTTATATCCATTTACCAAAGTTTGTTAGACTGTAAGCTTCTTGGGTTTGCTCCTGCTATGTAAGTCTTTTTTGTTAATGGTGCACATATGTTGCAGTTTTCTACAATTTCTCTAGCTTGCCTCCATGGAATTTGGTAATTCACATGTAAACGGTTTTGTGTGTAGGGCTGAATGTTCCTCTACAGGTGATTTAAATATAGGCATTGCTAGTAAGTCAGCAGTTTTATTTCCTTGAGCCATCGGTCCTGGAAGACTTGAGTGGACTCTAATATGTGTGAAGAAGATGGGCTCAGTTTGTATTTGAAGAAATTGCTGTAATCGTTTAAGTAAGTTCTGTATGATTGGGTTTTTAGCATTAAGGGAAGCAGTGGCTATCACATGACATAAATTTACCACATACAAAGAATCAGAAACTATATTCATGGCTTCAGATACATTTTCTAATAGGTAAATTAACGTTGCTAATTCAACTTTCTGTGCAGATTTATATTTGGTATCCATGGTCATATTAATGTTGTTTCCGGTTATTCCTCCTTTTCCATTTTGGGATCCATTGATATAAAAAAACCTTGGCATTGGGAATAGGGGAATCCCGAACAATTAAAGAAATAACAAACTGAGTTTTCTTTAAAAATTCCCAAGTTTTTCCTGCTGGATAATGGGAGGATATTTCTCCTGTGAAATCTGAAAGGGCCCCTTGTAGAGATTCATTAAGAGGCAATATTGATTCAATTTCCTTTTTTGGTATTGGGAAAACTATTATATCTGGGTCAAAACCTAGTAAAGATATAGATCTGAGTCTTGCCTTGATAATAATCTCTGAAATCAGTTGCAAGTAGGGGACAACTGAGCGAGGCTGTTTGTTATGTAAATACACCCATTCCAAAGGTCCTGACTGTTGCATCAAGGCCCCTGTGGGGGTTTCTATAGTAGGGAAGATTAACAGAAATACCTTTTCTCCTGGGATGATTCTTAAGAAAAACTACTTTTGTAATCTGCTCAAGAAGATGTCCAATTCACTTTTGGCAGCCGTTGTTAAGTTTCTCGGGCTATCTAAAGCAGGGTCACCCTTCAATGTTTTAAACAGATTAGATAACTCTGCATTCAAGATTCCTAGTGCAGGGCAGAGCCAATTTACGTCACCTAAAAGTCTCTGAAAATCATTAAGCGTTCTGAGGTTTTCTTTTTTGATAGAATTTTTTTGTGGATGTATAGATGTCCAGTCCAGAATAAAAGCCAAATATTGATATGGTGGCATTATCTGTATTTTTCTAAAGCTATTCTCAGTTTTAATGATTGTAAACAGGCAATAATATAAGAGTATAAGTCCTGTAAATCCGTTTCATTGTTCATTGTGAGCAAGATATCATCTGTATAATGAAATATCATGGCTTGAGGAAATTTTTCACGAGCAGGGCTCAAAACCTTATCTACAAAAAACTGGCACATTGTTGGGGAATTCAGCATGCCTTGGGGGAGAATATTCCATTGGAAACATCTGCAGGGATGGGTATTATTGAGAGAAGGAACTGAGAATGCAAAACATTTTTTATCATCTGGGTGGATAGGAATATGGTAGAATCAGTCTTTCAGATCAATTATAATTAAGGGCCATTCCTTTGGAATAACTACAGGTGATGGTAAACCAGTCTGCAATTTGCCCATAGGTATTATGGATAAATTTACAGCTTTAAGATCCATCAGAAGTCTCCATTTACCGGATTTCTTTTTTATAGTGAATATAGGTGAATTCCATTGAGAAAAAGATGGTTCAATATGTCCAAAACTTAGCTAATTCTGTCAGCACCTTTAATTTATCAGTTTTAAGGGGCCACTGACCTGTCCAATTTGGTTTGTCAGATTTCCATTTTATTTTTATTGGTGCTGGTATTTTTATGGTAGTGGCCCCTGCTAAAAATTTTGGGTTTTTAAATCAAAAGAAGGTTTGGCTCTTCTGGAGCTAATGGGATGAGGAATTCTGCTTTCCACTGTTTGTGTAGGTCACGGTCCCACAGGGATGGTGAAAATGGGCCCATGTGAGGTTTGATTATTGCTTTTTGATTTTCTGGGCCATAAAATATCATACTCCTCATACTCAACAGACAGGAGTTCAGGCCTTCTATTCCTTCTAGCAAATACGGGATTTCCTGAAGAGGCCAATTTTCTGGCCATTCTTTATCAGAAATTACAGTAACCTAGCACCTGTATCTATCATTCCGTCAAAGGGTTGCCCTTCCAAGTAAAGTTTGATCAT
This sequence comes from Suncus etruscus, assembly GCF_024139225.1. NCBI lineage: Eukaryota > Metazoa > Chordata > Mammalia > Eulipotyphla > Soricidae > Suncus > Suncus etruscus. The sequence goes on along the minus strand of NC_064851.1, from coordinate 61,434,768 downwards.
TGGGTGTTCATCTTTACATTTAGTAACCAGAGCCACAATTGGGTTTTGAGCAGCACCCGGATCTGTGCTTCCAAAACCTCCAATTCTAGTCTTATCTGATGTCCCAAATTTGACATAAGGCACTATTACTATCTGAGCATTCTCTTCTCCTCATGTAACTGGTACAGTAATAACTACAATGATTTCTCCCATAGAATCTGAGTCAATGACACCAGTGATTACTGATATACCCTTTATGTTGAGGGAACTTCTGCCAAGAATCAAAGCAATAGTATCTGGGGGTGGCGGGCCCAAAATGCCAGTTTCTAACATGTAATGGCATGCTCCTGGGTAAATTGTAATGTCCTCTGGGCATAATAGACTAGAGAACCAATGCATAAGCAAAATGGTGGCAGAATCCACATGACTAACCACAGAAACCATTTACTGGTCAGCAGAGAAAATTTCCAATGAAGTATTTCACTTACAGTTATTGAGGGTCCAGGTTAAGCCTTTTCAGGTGCCATTATATTGCAAGTCAGCCCCTGAAGAGGATGACTGATGGAGGGATGGAAGATGAGGTCTTTCCCCTCCAGCTTGGAGCACGTGTTTGCCACCCTGTCCAGCTGACAGTTCTGAGGTGAAATGGTGGGTAAACAGCTTGCAGACAGTCAGGCTTGTGGAAATATTAGCTTTATTCAGTGGACAAGACTGAAGTCCAAAGACTCTGCATAAGTTCCAGCCAAAAGCCTCTTGCCTTCCACAGACCCTTGTTTTTTTTTTTTTTTTTTTTTTTGGTTTTTGGGCCACACCCGTTTGACGCTCAGGGGTTACTCCTGGCTATGTGCTCAGAAATCGCCCCTGGCTTGGGGGGACCATATGGGACGCCAGGGGATCGAACCACGGTCCGTTCCTTGGCTAGCGCTTGTAAGGCAGACACCTTACCTCTAGCGCCACCTTCCCGGCCCCAGACCCTTGTTTTTATCCCCCAGAATCAGGTACCTCCCAATGGTGGGATCAGATACCACCCAATGGTGGAAGCAGAGTCAGGTACCACCCTGGGGTGGGGGCAGAATGCCAGGTCACACCCTAGGGTAGGACACAATCACCAATCAGGGTAGGGTCAGTAACATAATAATCCCCTAAAATATTTACATACACAACAGGAGGTCAACACTGGTGATGGGAATGGCCCTAATTCACTGTCTCTATGTACCTGAAATACAACTATGAAGGACTTATTCACAATGGTCTCCAGGAAAAAAAAATGCTACTTGTTTTTCTGCTTTGAATCTGATGAAATAAAACAAACAAAAATCCTGAATATCTAACTTTATGCATTCCCAAGATTCTATAAATGGAAGTGTGAAATTTTGTAACAGTTATTTGAAGAGGGGGGGGTCTTTCTGTTAAATATAGTCATGCATTTCTGACATTATTAAATTTTCTAAGGTTTAGAAGTAATTTCAAAAAATCCTGGAGATGAGGGGGCAGGAAAGCATTTCTATTCTCTTTTCCCCTGACAGGCTATCTATTGCTTTATGATTTGAAGAATATTTAATAAGGCAAAAGGGTAAACTTTATTTCTCCATTTATTTTGCTCCAGAGTCAAGGAATTGCAATATCTATCTCTGAGTGTATCTTCATCTCACATGTCTAGCATGAGCAAGATCATGACCTTGGAAAAAAATATTCACCCTGCTGTGCTCACTTTGGCAGGTTATATACTAAAAGTTATTCACCCTTCAGAGGAAAATTTTTGTTTGAATTATGTCTACTGAATTACTAGGTCATTATTTTAGGGGAATGGATATCTTATAATACTCATTGTTTCTCCTGGCTCTGCACTCAATAATCACTCCTGTAGGGACTCAGAGAACCAAATGCAATACTGGGGATTGAAACATGGGTGGTGTTAAGGAAGGACAAAACTAAATATACAAGCCACAGAGTCAATACAATGAGAACCTGAGAACCAAACTTTAACAACCAAACTTATAAAAGTGCCTGTTTGGTTGGCAGGCTGAAGCTCAGGGGAGGTATGAGATTGACACTGGTATTGTGATTGCTGCTAAAATGTAATATAAATAACTATGTAAATAACAATGCCTTTAATAATATATATATAATTAAAATATAAAATATTGTGATGAAAATGGATAGATGTAATGATCATTACAGTATTAACTGGAAATATAAGTTTATAGAAAATTGCTATATTATAAAATATAACCCCCCCAAAAAGCATTGCTCTCACATGGACATCTCAGTTGTGTACTCACATTACTCTCTCTCTCTTTCTTTCTCTCCTATTAATTAGACTTTATTGTCTTTGAAATATTTCTCTGACAAAGACAAATAATCTTTTTTCTTTAGATATAAGTTATTATTACATCTCTTCTAGATTCCAAAGATCTAAATTTTACCTAATTTCATGCTACCCCAGAAATTTAGGTAGTCAGTAGTACATTACCATATAGAACAATTCAATTAATTTTAGGTATGGTCTAATGGTCAAACAAGGGGCTTGGCAGGGTAGTTGTCCATGGGAGATGGAATTTACTTAGTGTGTCCTTTTCCTTGAAGTCAGATGTTTTTTTGTTGTTGTTTTGTTGTTTTTTTGTTTTGTTTTGTTTTTGGACCACACCCGGTGACGCTCAGGGGTTACTCCGGGCTATGCGCTCAGAAGTCGCTCCTGGCTTGGGGGACCATATGGGACACCGGGGGATCGAACCGCAGTCCGTCCTAGGCTAGCGCAGGCAAGGCAGGCATCTTAACTCTAGCGCCACCGCCCGGCCCGAAGTCAGATGTTTTTTAAGAATCATATGAACATACTCTTATATTTATGGCCTAAGGACTAAGTTTTGACATACTAATTCTTCCATAGCAATTGGTGCGTTTAGAAATTTTGGAGTCAGTTTTACAAATTAACATTTTTAGACTGACAAGCTCCCACTGTTTTCAGATGACATGATACTGTATTTAGAAAACCTGATAAAGACTTTACTGAAGAGATTCTAAAAACAATGAAATCATATAGCAAAGTGACAGGCTACAAAAGTAACACTCAAAAATCAATGGCCTTATTACACAAAAATAATGATAGAGGAGAAATGAACATTAAATAAACAATTCAATTCACATTTGTGCCACAGAAAATCAAATACCTTGGAGTTAACTTAACTAAAGAGGTGAAGGACCTATTTAAAAAAAAAACTACAAAACAGTGCTTCAAATAATAAAAGAGGACACAAGAAAATGGAGACACAGAACTTATCATGGTCTAGGAGGACTAATATCATTAAAATATCAATACTCCCCCAAATCATTGTACAAACAGATTTAATAAAATTTCTCTAAGAGTACCCATGACATTCTTCAAAGAAGTAGATCAAACAATCCTGAAATTCATTTGGAACAATAAACACACATTAATAGCTAAACCAACCATTAAAAAAAGAAGATGGGAGGCATCATTTTCTCCAACTCTAAATTGTACCACAAAGCAATAGTCATTAAAACAGCATGGTATTGGAATAAAGACAGACCCTCAGATCAGTGGAATACACGTCAGTATTCAGAGAATGAACCCCAGACATAAAATCTGCTAATTTTTATGAAGGGGCAAGAAATACAAAATGGAGCAAGGAAAACTTTTTCAACAAGTGGTGCTGGGACAACTCATCAAGCACAAACAAAAAAGCAAACTTGGACCTCCATCTAACACTATGCACAAAGGTCAAATCCAAATGTATTAAAGACCTTGATATCAGACACAGAACTACACGATATATATAAGAACACATAGGTAAAACACTCCATGATATTGAGACTAAACGCAACTTAAAGGAAAAAATATCACTGTCCAAACAAGTGGAAGTGGATATAAACATGTAGATAAACAAATGAGAATATATTAAGCTGAAAAGCTTCTGTACCTCAAAGGAAATAATGACTAGGATACAAAGATCACCCACAGAATGGGGCTTCTATCTAAGTTATACAATGTACTAACAGAACTGAACTAAAAAAAAAAAAACTAAGGTCATCAAAAATGGGAAGAAGAAATGAATGAACACTTTCTCAAAGAAGAAATACAAATGTCCAAAAGGCACATAAAAGTGCTTCACATCAATCATTAGGGAGTTGAAAATAAAAACAACAATGAGATACCATCTCATGCCACAGAGACTGGCACACATCTCAAAGAACAAAAATAATCAATGCTGGTGGTGATGTTTGGAGAAAGGAACTCTCATTCACTTCTGGTGAAAATAACATCTATTCAAGTTTTTATGGAAAACAATATGGAGGTTCCTCAAAAAAACTGGAAATTGAGCTCCCATGTGATCCAGTTATACTGTACCTAGGCATATACCCTATGAATAAAAAAAGTACAAAAATGCCCTCTGCATGCCTATGTTAATTGCAATGCTATTTACAAAAGCTAGAATCTGGAAACACCCCATATGCTCCAAAACAGATGAGTGGCTAAAGAAAATGTGAAAATTATACATATACACAATGGAATACTATGCAGCCATCAGAAAAAAATCATAAAATTTTACTATACACAGATAAACATGGAAACTATTGTGCTAGTGAAATAATTCAGAAGGAGAAAGGTAGAAACAGAATAGTCTCAATAATATATGGGATTTAAGAAAAATAAAAGACATTATTGTAATAATATCCAAAGACAACAGAGATGAGGGCTGAAAGGACCTGCCCATGATATGAAGTTTACCCCCAAAGAGTAGTCAGTTTGATTAGAAAAATATCTACACTATCAACTATTATGACAATTATAGTGAGTGAAAGAAATAGAATGCCTGCCTCAAATATGGCAGGGGGTGGGTGAGAAGAGAGATGGGGGGCATTGGTGTTGGGAAGGTTGTGCTGGTGAAGGGGCATGTTCTTTTAATGACTGAAACTCAGCTACAAACATGTTTGTAACCATGGTGCTATAATAAATATAAATGAAAATAAAAAAATTCCCAGACTAAAGTTAATTTTCATGAATTTCCAAATAAATTTAGGTAATTAATCAATGGAACATAAAATACTCACTACATTTTTCTCTATTAGTTTTATTTCATTTTTATTTGTTTTCTTTTTCTATTTATTTTGTTTGGTATAATATATTTCATTTTTCATATTATTTGCTTCAGCATTTTATTGCCACTTATTATATCCTGTTTTGATTATTTTAAATATATTTAATTTCAATTTGTACTTAATTTAAATTCTAAATATTGTACCCTGAAAATAATTTTTCTTTAGGTGTTTTTTTTCTTATTACTCTATTTATTAAAAAACAATGAATGGGCCAGAGTGGTGGTACAAGTGGTAGGGTGTTTCCTTAGCACACGCTGACCAAGGACAGACTGCAGTTTGATCCTGGGATCACAAATGGTCCCCCAAGCCAGGAGCGATTTCTGAGCGCATATTTAGGAGTAACCCCTGAGCATCACTGTGTGTGTCCCAAAAACCAAAACAAAACAACAACAACAAAACCTTATGAGTCTCTTGTGTTCAACTGAGACTTTGTATGAAAGCACGAAAATCTCCTATATTCATAGAGACAAAAAAGATTAACTAAAGATTCATCTTGGCTATAACTAAGCAATAAGTTTAGTTCAGGCCAGTAAAGATAAAGACACTTTTTTTGCCTACACTAATGTTGAAGAAATCTTAAGAATGCATTTTGTATTTCATTTGAAAACTACATTAAACTTATTTTGAAAATCAATAAAAATGTCTAGATGTTTTCAAATTAGTCTATCATTAAAATACAAGAATATTCTGAGAAAATCTAGGAGTATGCATAGAGAAAACTAAAGTCATAAATAATCTGGATTTCACATGGAATATTGTAGGTCTGTATAAAAATTATAGATAAAAACATGCTGAGAATTTATCATCGTCGCACTTTCAAATTTTAGTATTTCACATTTATAAAATAATCAATGATACATCTATATAATTCATTTTATCGCTTACATGTTGTTTTACAATTTATATATATTGCAGTTTTTATTTTAGAATTTCCTTGATTCATAAACACTTTTGTCAGGGAATGAGTTGTAACATAATAAAGCTATATGTGTAATTGTAAAGTTAGGGAAATCTAAATTATTTGAATAGAAATAAACTTTCACAAGGGGAATTTGTAAATATACTCCCATTTTATTTTAAGTACCAGAAATTGGTTAGGAAACATTATTTCTAACACTTTATAACAAATGTATTACATGTTTTCTATTAATTAAGTGGAATTTGATATTGAATATAGTTAAGTAATACTCTACTGTACCAAATTTCACATGTAGAGAGACACAGAAAAAAGGAACAAACCAAAAGACTTCCCAATAAAAATTAATGGATTAAAATTTTTCTGTTGTATATGCTTATTATAAAATATGATATAAACTTGCATTTCTGAACTAAGATTACAAATACTCTATATAGACAGTATAATTAAGGAGCTTTTTTTTTGGTGAGCCATACCCATGGTGCTCGAGGTTTACTTCTGGATTTGTGCTCAGAAAGCACTCCTAACAGAGTTTGGGGGACCATATGTGGTGTCATGAATGAAAACAGGGTCAGCCAGATTCAAGCAAGTACCTTGCATGCTCTGTTCTCTTTTGGGACTAGATAATTATTCTTAACATATGCCAATTAATCTATCTGAAACTCAGTTTCTTCTGTGACATGACTTTTGTCTAATTATCTTTCAGTTTTAAATATTTCAATATAAATTATTTTAAAATATCAGGTACACATACAGACTTAAAAGTTTAATTCATTTGTTCTATGAAAGTGCTTTTGTTTCTAGGTAAAGTTATTTCTTACCTCAAACAAAAATTTTTATCAATGATAATATTACATTCTTTATATGTCATTATATCTTTTAAATAATCAAAACCCCCAAATATTTAAAAATGCATATTTCATTTAGTAAAAATTTATATTTCTTATAAAAAGTGTCAATTTTGGGATGGTGTGAAACAATACTATTAACTATAGTAAAATTAAAAATTACTGGAAAAAGTGTCCTAGTGACAATAAAATTTAATATAATAAGGAAACATTTAATTACCCTATGTAAGAGTTGTTTTGAATCTGTGTGACTAACATTTAATTTATAAGTAACATTCAATTTATAACCACATAATGTTTACCATAGTGTCAACTTCACAGTAGAGCAGCTAAGCCAATGCCTTTTACTGCAATGAAACTGAATATTAGCTATGCAATTAGAAGGCTATTTACAGTATTATACAAGCATGGTCACAACCATTCTAGGCTTCTTTAAACAAATTCTAGTTACTAATTCATGTGGTTTCAATAATAACTAATTTTATTCTCCTGTAATAAAAGATACTAAGACATTGGCTACTATATATACTACTTGAAATGAAATTAGCATATTATTTTTGCCAAAGAAATATTATTTGTGTAATTTTTTTCAGGTAAAATGTTTTACCTTTAACTTTTCTGGTTGTCGTTTTTGCTTTAGTATATAGGGTGGTTTTGATTTAGAGCCTGAATACCAAAGAATACCAAAGAAAAATGAGCTATTATTGTGAGGATATTTTTTTCCTTTAATTGATCCTGTTCTTATATACATCTGACAGGAAATTCTAGAGGAAATTATGCCTTATTCACAAAATAATATGTTCTTTCCTTAGTAATTAGAAATTGGGTTTTCATTAAACCCAGAAATATACCCTAGAGGTCAAAAAACAGAATGCAGAAAAGGTATTCTGCATTCCTATATACATCACAGCACTTATTCACAATAATCAGAATCTGAAACTAAAGCCAGAGGCCGAAGTAGTAGCAGCGTGGTAAGGCCTTGCACGTGGCTGACTCAGGAGGGACATCAGTTGGATCTTCAGCATCCCAAATGGTCCCCTGATCCAGGGCTGATATTTGAGCTCAGAGCCAAGAGTAACCCCAGCATGCTGCTGGGTGTGGCCAAACAAACAAGACAAACAAACAAACAAAAACTAAACCCAGTGCCCAGAAAGTGATGAATGACTATAAAAATGTGCTATGTCTACACAATGGAATACTACACAAATATTAGGAAAATTAAGTCTTAAAAAATTTTGTTTACACATGAATAAACATGGAGAGTATTAAGCCAAGTAAAATAAGTCAGAGGGAGAGGGACAGACATAGAATGATCGCATTTATTGGTGGGATATTAAAAGAAAACATATTATAAGAACAAACTAAACATTATAGAAATGATAGTTGGAAAGTACCATTATAAAGATGAAATAATAATTGGGCATAATCACTTTGAAAAATATGATATGCAAGGAGCTAAAACCATATGCATGTTACCCCTCAATACCAACATTACAAACTACAGAGCCTGAAAGTAAAAAAGGAAGTAGAATGAGAAATAAAGATTGAGAGAGAGGAGTGTCTATTAATAAAGGCAATATGGGGGTAAAAGTGAAGGGGATCATGGGAAGGTAACTACAGAAATTGGCTGTGAGAAATGTACTCTAATGAAGGCACCCATGTTGGAACAGTAAACTTAAAGTGTTTAAGTTGAACTTTATCAATACATTTCCAGTTTGGTTTTTTCACAAAGACTGCACATATGTGTGTGTTCGTAGTAAACACCATGCCCATAATAGTTTAAGGTTTATTAAAAATTGACCAAATGGATAAGGTGGAGTTTATAAAGCCAATTCAAATTCTGTAGTGCTACAGAATTTAAGGTGGCGGAAACAAGAAAATAGACACAAGAAGTGATATATTATTAACCCAGTATAATTGGAAGCTTGACTATTCTGTTAACTTTCTTTATGTCTCTTCATGTGTTTTCAAAGAATTAAAATAAGTAAAAGCTGGGGCCAGAGAGATAGCATGGAGGTAGGGCATCTGCCTTACACCCCGAAGGACGGTGTTTCAAATCCCAACATCCCATATGGTTCCCCGTGCCTGCCAGAGTGATTTCTGAGCACAGAGCCAGGAGTAACCTCTATGCGCTGTAGAGTATGATCCAAAAACAAAACAACAACAACAACAAAAAAGTTTATTTACATGTTATTCCACTTATCTGGAATGCTTATAAACTTTACAATATACCTGCCAAAGTCATTCTTGGAGTGACTAAACATGTATTTATAAAATAATTAAAAGCCATAAAAAAGATAATTCAATAAAGAAATTCTTATGTTCTCAGCAGAGAGCAGAATGTCAGGAAAGTTGTAGGAGAAAGAATAAAATAAAAATAAAATAAAATAAAATATGAATAAAATAAAAATTAAATAAAATTTAAAAGATAATCAAAATATCATGACTAAATAAATTTTATTCCCATAAAAAGTTGAACATAGAAAATTAAGCTGGCACATGTGTTAATTGGGTACAGAGTGTTCAAATGTTGCCCATATATCCCCTCTTGAGATATGAACTTTCATGCTTCCATGCTGGGTTGTGACAATGTGTCTCCCCACCTGTGTTTTCCTTTTGAGCAACTCAATGCTTTCTCTTCCTTTCCCTCCTCTTCTTTAGTACCTCAAAGTAAAATCGTTTTACTTAAAATATTAAATTATTTTAAATATAAAAACCTGGATGATTGGAGCCAGAGCAATGGCACAAGCTGTAGGGCGTTTGCCTTGCATGCACTAACTAGGACTGGCAGTGGTTTGATCCCCCCCTCTTATATGGTTCCCCAAACCAGAAGTGATTTCTGAACGCAAAGCCAGGAGTAACTCCTGAGTGTCACCAGGTGTGTCCCCAAAACAAAACAAACCAAGCAAAAACAAACAAACAAACAAACAAAAAACCTGAATGATTTATTTTTCTCCCCATTGCTTTTTACAACTATGTACTTCCTCATATTCCATCTGCTAAAACATATTTTTCTGTCCTGGCCAGCAGGACAGGTTATTCTCGGGTATAGAAGGCTCCCATCCTGAAAAGAGAATGGGGAGAAAGAAGGGGGCCAAGCAACACGAAGCTTGTCAAAGCTCCTGTTTATTGATTGGTACAGGCTCTTTTTAAACACGTTTTTACAGGCGGTGGAGAGAAAGCAAGATGAAACAGCTTGCATTAAAGAGGTCAACTTACAGGTAATCTTTACATGCCATCTTTACATTAGGAGTACAGGAACACCTCAAGTTTAATGAAGTTTCAAGGATGTCACAAGCTTCCTAGAATGTATGCCTGATAGGAAACTGTGATATTTCTTTGGGCTCTGGGCTAGCCAATGCCTTAGGTTATGTACTCTGGCCACACAAGACTGGTTTGTCCTGCTGAATTCCATATTAGAGTTTGGTCTCTGACATTTTTCTTTTAGTATTTATTTTAGGTCAAGAAACTCTTTAATATTTATATCTATTTTTATATCAGAAAGACAGTAAATAAGAAATTATCTTAGGAGGCAAATTTAATATATTTAAAGCCTGAGGTGTATAATGATAAAAATACAAATTTGGAAGAATTAAAATGACAAAACTTTTGAAATAACAAAAAACAAAAACAACAACAACAACAACAACAACAAAAAAGCCATTTGGGCTGAAGAGATAACATGGACGTAAGGTGTTTGCCTTGCATGCAGAAGGTCGGTGGTTCAAATCCCATCATCCCATATGATTCCCAGAGCCTGCCAGGAGTGATTTCTGAGCATAGAGTCAGGAGAAACCTCTGAGTGCTGCCAGGTGTAAACCAAAACCAAAACCAAACAAACAAAAAAAACCAACAAACAAAAACAAAAAAAATCTTTTGAAATACAATAATAAAGAATAAAATATAAGGACCTTAAATTTGCAATAGTCTAAAGTAGTTTTTATACTTGAGAGAATGAGGATATAGTTTTAAGGTAAATGTTAATAAATTAAAAATAATAATTGTGGTAGCTGAAAAGGAAGAGAATTCTAAACTAACAATAGCAAAATAAATGTGTAAGAAGAGTCATCAGTAAAATTGAGGAAGAATATCAAAAACAGCGTTAAGAAAAAATGTAAATTGATAAATCCATATGTTGGAAATTTCCTTAAAAAATATTAAAACAGAGGCTGGAGCAGTGGTGCAACTGGTAAGGCATCTGCCTTGCTCTCACTAGCCTAGGACAAACCTCGCAGTTCAATCCCCAGGTGTCCCATTTGGTCCCTCGAACCAGGAGTGATTTCTGAGCTCATAGCCAGGAGTAACCCCTGAGCATCACCTGGTGTGGCCCCAAAACAAATAAAAACAAACAACCAAACTAACAAAAGCATTGAAACACCTTATCTATTAAGAAAATCTCCTCTTTTTTTTTTTTTTTTTGGTTTTTGGGCCACACCCGGTGACGCTCAGGGGTTACTCCTGGCTATATGCTCAGAAGTCGCTCCTGGCTTGAGGGACCATATGGAATACCAGAGGAATTGTACCGCTATCAGTCCTAGGCTAGCGCTGGCAAGGCAGACACACCTTACCTCTAGTGCCACTGTTCCGGCCCCGAAAATCTTCTTTTGAATAAAGAATTCCAACTCAGTTTTATGCTGTATATGAAAGTTAAACCTGAAGCAAAATTATCAAATTATTTACTGTTGGAAATAAGGGAATAGAAATATATAGTCAACACTGAAGAAAATTTTGGGATATAGATATGTATATAATGTGTAAGTAATGGGATAATAGGTGTCCTATAAGCACATAAACTATATATTAATGTTTATTATATTAAAGTATAAGGACAATATAAAACCATATATTACTCGTACATTATAGTAAAGTAGAATTATATTAGTGAATATATAATAAAAGTATCATACATTGGAGGCTAAAGAGATATTAGAAGGATATTAAGACATTAAAAGGTACTCCTTTTTGCATAATGGACTAGGTTCAATACCCACCATTTTGTGGTTCTTTGAGTCCTACCAGGAAAGATTCCTTAGCACAGATCCAGGAGTGATCCTTGAGTGAGCACTGTTGCATGTGGCACAAAAACAGGCAAGCAGAAAAGAGTATAATATACTTAACAATACATTTTTATAATAACATGAAGTGAAAACTTTCACTATTCAGGGACATATATCTAATATAAAGCAGAAACTACATTCAAACTCCATCATTACATGTTTCCCAATTACTTTTAGATATAGACAGCTCTGGAACCACTACCTCTACAGGCTAGAGTAGCATCATATTATGACAAACTGAACACACAGTTAACCAAATCCTCAAATTAAGCAAAGAGTTGACAATAGACCTTTGACTAACTTGGGCCCTGTTTTTCCCAAGCACTACATGGGAAGCAATGTTCTCTGCCTCTGCAAAAGAGAAAATTAAAAAATATATAAAAGCTAATTTCATATAGTTGTTGCTTAAAGAAGGAAATCAAAATGATGTGGTAAAATTATTCTTCCATATTCTTTAAATATAAATTTAAAATGATTCAAGTGTTTTTTGTTTTCATGCAATATTAGCAATTGATGTTTGTGCTCATCTATATACAATTTTTTATGTTGATATGCAATCTTTTTAGGGCATATGAAGAAAAATTTTGCAAGAAAAATAGTAAAATATGGAGAGAAGTAGTGATCAATATTATATACACTTCAAGCACAGATAACTTTCCACAAATAAAAATTAACTTGACAGAAATAAAAATCAAATATCAGAGAAATTTACAAATATTGGTATAGTTCTCAGAGAGAGTTAAGTTAATGTGTCAATGATGTCTATTCCAGACATTAGATCTTGTCATTATTTTCAGGTTATTATTTTGTTAACACATATATCAAGCTGAGAAAATGACAGAGAGCTGGTGGCAGACGTAGCTATTGTAACAATATCAGAGCTGAGGAGCCTGGAAAAGTGGAGTATAGCTTGTCCCCATGTGATTCTGATGTGAAATCCCCAAAATGCCAAAGCCTAGCAATGAGCAATGAGGAACTGTACTCCTGAAGAGAAATATTAACAAGTCACAGCATTAAAAATTAAGCTCCTCAAAAGATTCCTGGAGAAAAAAATGGAGGCAGGGAAGGCCTTAATCAACAGTGGCAATGCTGGAACTGATGTCCTAGAAACATGAGTCGGGAAGGGAGTGGCACAGTTACTTGTTCCTGTGGCAAGCCTGGGAGCTGTGAACTGTGGCTCAGGCCCAAATGCAGGACTGAGCAATGCATGCAGAAATTCGCACCAAGGGAGTGCAGCAGGGCCAAGTCTAACTGAGGGAGGAGCCCATAAGGGCTGTTGTCATAAGGGCAGCAACAGAGCAGTTGTGAGTCAGCAGGTTAGAAAATGACAGCAGTGACTGTAATGCCAAGTAGCTACTCTGCTTGGGGGTAAGCTTTTGCCAAGTCCTTGGTCCCATTTCTTTGTTTAGCAAGCAGGGCAGGGGCAAGCCTGCATTTTTAACTAAGATTCCTGCACCCAGAGAAAATCATGGTCTTGACAAATGCAAGACCAGAGAAAATCAGCTGTGTTGATGGTGGGTAGCTTTTGAAGTCAAAAAGGCCATCATGAAATCAGGCTACTAGACGAAAGTGCAGCAGATAATATTATCTGCAGATAATATGATCCTCAGTCTCTCATTTCTTCTAGGCAAGGATACCTACCACAACACATAAAAATCACCACCACACGGCAAAGGTCACAATGGGAAGATAAAACAGGACCTCAACACACTTAGTTGATAACGGTGATAGTTCTGAAGGCTCACCTAATATCAGGCTCCTATATACCCTCTCTGATAAAGACTTTAAAAGGTAATGTGGAGGATGTTTAAATAACTCAAAGAAAGCATAAAACGAATGAAACAAAAAAGCCAATAAGACTCAAGCAATCCTTGGAAAAGGAATATGGGAGGCATTACTTTTGCAACTTTAAACTGTATTACAAAGCAGTAGTTATCAAAACAGTATGGTATTAGAATAAAGACAGACCCTCAGATCAGTGGAATAGGCTAGAGTACTCTGAGTATGTTCCCTGGACATACAATCACATAATTTTTTTATGAAGGAGCAAGAAACCAAAAATGGAGCAAGGAAAGCCTCTTCCACATGTGCTGTGGGCACAACTGGTTAGCCACTTGCAAAAAAGTGAAATCAGAACTCCAGCTAACATCATGTATGAAGGTAAAATCCAAATGGATTAAAGACCTTGATATCAGACCTGAAACCACAAGGTATATAAACAACACCTAGGCAAAACACATGATATTGAGACTAAAGGCATCTATAATGAGGAAATAGCATTCTCCAAACAAGTGGAAACCGCAATAAATAGATGGGGAATATATTAAGCTGAGAAGCTTCTGCACCTCAAAGAAAATAGTGCCCAGGATACAAAAACCACCCACCTAGTGGGAGAAACTACTCACCCAATACCCATCAGATAAGGGGCTAATATCCAAATTATACAAGTCATTGACAGAACTTAACAAGAAAAAAAAATCCAATTCCATCAAAAAGTGGGGAGAAGAAATGAACAGACACTTTTTCAAAGAAGAAATACAAATGGCCTAAAGGAACATAAAAAAGCTCCATATAACTAATCAACAGGGAAATGCAAATCAAAACAACTCTGAGGTACCATCTCATACTACAGAGATTGGCACACATCACAAAGAATGAGAACAAGCATTGCTGGTGGGGATGTGTGTGGAGAGAAAAGAACTCTTATTCACTGCTGGTGGGAATGCCATATAGTTCAACCTGTATGAAAAGTGATACGGAGATTCCTCTCAAAACTGGAAATTGAATTCCCATACAATCCAGTTATACCACTCCTAGGGATATTCCCTAGCATCACAAAAATACAATACAAAATCCCTTCCTCACACCTATATTCATTGGAAACAACCAAGATGCCTTTCAACAGATGAATGGCTAAAGAAACTATGGTACATATAAACCAGGGGTCTCGGGGCCGGGCGGTGGCGCTAAAGGTAAGGTGCCTGCCTTGCCAGCGCTAGCCTTGGACAGACCGCGGTTCGATCCCCCGGTGTCCCATATGGTCCCCCAAGCCAGGAGCAACTTCTGAGCGCATAGCCAGGAGTAACCCCTGAGCGTTACCGGGTGTGGCCCAAAAACCAAAAAAAAAAAAAAAAAAACCAGGGGTCTCAAACTCAATTTATCTGGGGGCCGCAGGAGGCAAAGTCGGGGTGAGGCAAGGCCGCATAAGGGATTCTGCTTACCGAATATTCGCAATAAAAAAATCGCATTAGTAATAAAAAAATCGCAAAAAATCACATTAAACATTTGCATACCCCAAACGGAACTGCTCGGGGTATAAAAATGTTTAATGCGATTTTTTTTTACTAATACGATTTTTATTGCAATTATTTAGTAAGTGAATAATGGCGGACACCGTGATATTTGAAGGCCGTCCGTGGGCCACAAAATGTTGTACGGAGGGCCGCAAATGGCCCACGGGCCACGAGTTTGATACCCCTAATATAAACAATGGAATATTATGCAGTCTTTAGAAGAGATGAAGTCAGAAATTTTCCTATACATAGATGTATATGGGATATATTATGCTGAGTGAAATAGGCAGAGTAAGAGAGAGAGACACAGGATAGTCTCCCTCATCTATGGGTTTTAAGAAAAGTAAACGTTATTTTTGCAATAATTCTCAGAAACAAAAGAGAGGAGTGCTGGAAGGTCCAGCTCATGACATGAAGCTCACCACAAAGAGTGATGAGTGCAGTTAGAGAAATAAGTACATTGAGAACTTGTGTATGTTTCTTTTTTGTTTTGGGGTCCACACTCGTTTGACGCTCAGTGGTTACGCCTGGTTATGTGCTCAGAAATCGCCCCTGGCTTGGTGGGAGGACCATATGGGACACCAGAGATCTAACCTAAGTCCATCCTAGGCTAGCGCTTGCAAGGCAGATGCCTTAGAAGTAGAAAGTCTATCTAGAGTTAAGACATGGGTGGGGTAGAGAGGAGAGAGATTTGGGACATTGGTGATGGGAAAGTTGCACTGTTGAAGGGGTATGTTCTTTTTGTTTGTTTGTGTTTTTGTTTTTTGTTTTTCTATAGAGTGAGGGAGTGGGAGGGAGAGGGGACAAAGAGAGGAAGAGAGGGGGAAAAAGGGTAAAGAAGAAAGGAGTGAGAGAGAGAGCAGGGGTGTATTCTTTACATGACTGAAACCCAACTACAATCATATATGTAATCAAGGTGTTTAAATAAAGATATTAATTAAAAAGAAATAATTTCTATAAATAATTGGCTATGCCCATGTGTCTTCTTAATTCATTGTACTTCTAGGAGCATGTATCAGGTGGTTTATAAAATAAAGCATAGGCATAATAGAAAAAAAGTCAAAAATTGAGTTACCATATAATCCAGCAATACCATTACTAGGGATATATTTTACAAACTCAAATTCACAATACAGAAAAACCCTATGCACTCTTTTGTTCATCTCAATACTCTATACAAAGCCAGATTCTAGACACAACCCAAGTTCTTAAGAAGAGTTTTAGCGGCTAAAGTCTCTGTGCTACATTTACACAATGGAATATCATGTTGCTGTTATGAAAAATGAAGTCACAATATTTGCTTATGCATCCCTAGATGTGGATAGTACTATGCTGAGTGAAATGAGTTAAAGTGAGAGGTATAGATATAGAATAATCTTATTAATTTGTGGGATATAAAATAATATATAGCATAAAAATAATTTCCAGAAACAATAGAGATGAGGCCAGATGGACCATTCCATGGTAGGAAGATTACCACAAATATTTTAACAATGCACTTACTCTAGAGAATGTACCACTGAGACAATGATAGTTAGAAATAATTGCTCTAACTGGATGTTGAAATGTGATTAAGTGATATGCCAGGCACCCCTCCATTAACAATATTGCAAAACACAGTGTGAAAAAGGAAAAAGACAAATAAGAGAGAGAAGCAAAATATCTTCCTCAGAAGCAGAAGACTAGGACTGAAACTGGGGAAATTAGCAGTAGGAAATGTTCATGGGTGAAGGATACTGTATATTTATGACTGAAACTTTATCATGAACAACTCTGTAATCACAATATTTAAGTAAAAGAGAAATAAAATAAAGTAATTATTTCTTTATTTCACTTGTCCTTATAAAAGATTTAGACACAAAACATATTTGGACAAGCAATGGCTCCAGTAGGGAAGAGGGTAACCAATGACATATAAAACTGCCTGAGGAAAAGGCAATTAAGCAAAAATAAATATTCTTTCTAGATGGACAGAAGAGGTCTTAAAATAAAGCAACCCTAGTGAGGATTCCACAGGATCATTGTGGAATTACTCAACTATGGTAAGGAATCTAATTTTTGCCAGTGGCATCCAGGATAAATAGAAATGATTGAACTTGTGAGCTAGGCATTGCTTCAGCAAAGGCTATTGAGTTTCAATGTAAGGAAAACTAAGTTTTAAGGAGCTGTTCTCATCTGGAAAATTTGTTGTTTCTAAACAATCAGATCTATTCTGTTTTGATAAATATTTTTAATTAATAAACTGTTTAATATTTTCATTCTCTTGGGAAATATAAAATGTCAGATGATTATGAAGTTTTTTTATGCCAGATATATATTTAGATTTACATCATTACATTTGCCAACATAGTGACAAAATAAAAATAAAATAAAAAACAAACTGGGGTAACCAATGGTAGATAGGCCATCAGGATAAGAATAAAGGAGTCATATCAGACAGTATACTTTAGTAATGAAGTATCTAGAATTGTTGGTGAGAGCAGCAGCAGCAGCAGCAGCAAAATATATCCATCCAATCAAGTTGAACCAGAAAGTTCAAAAAGTAGTTTCTTGAATATCCAATTTGGTCACTTAGTACCATGAATCTATTTGCCACTTCTAATCATAATAACATTTCTGGGACAAAACCCTTTGATCTCTGTGACATCTATTACTGTATTAAAATGTGCACATACACACACATATATACATATATGGTTTAATTCTGGAGATAATGTTGAGAATATTTTTCATATATCTTAAGTGATATTTATTCATGACACTAAAGTCACAATTGTATATTATAAAATATATATTGTATATATATATATATATGTATATTATAAAATATATATTGGGAATCAAAAATCTTGAATTTAGTCACCATTCTAAGCATGTTTTAATTATATATTATTATAGAAGATGCAAACAATACATTAGATTATTTATAATGAAGACAATTCCCACATTATTGGAATAAGGATAAATGTTCTAATAGGTAAGAAGTTGACCCTGTGATATCTATCAGTTAGGTGAGTACAAATAGTCAAAAGAGCACTGTTAATCTACACAAAAAATATATATGCATTCAGATTTCACTATGTCTCATAACCTCCAGGTAGGAGTAGGGTGTACTCTATACCAAAGATAAGTGATTCTAAACAACAATAAAAAAATTAAATTATGTCTTTATAGCTAAGTTCTAGTTTCTTTAAAAATTTTTTAAACTAGTCTTCTTTTTGTTCATTAAATTTTTCTATGGTCCTGTAAACATCAATAGGTTTTTTTTCCATCCATATTTTTCTTACACTGAATTTTACTGTGGGCTAATAAAATATGTGAAGAAATATCATTTTAATATTTTTGTGTTTATATAAAATTTAATCATCATTCAAAATTTTAATTTTGAATATTAAATTATATATTATAGTACATTAAAATATAATTTATCCTGTTGAATAACGGCCAGGAAACATTACTAAAGAATAAATACATTATCCATTATAGAAAAAGGAAGTAAATAGGAAATGTCATGCCAACTCTTACGAACAACATTGACATTCTAATATTTTGTGTTTCACAAATTAACTTTAGCCTGCCAGTTAAAGTGAAAATAAATAAAATAATGTAGTTATTTGAAGGAAAGATTGTATGGTAGTAGTATTTAGGAAAGGAAATGAGTCATGGTGGATATTCTTATCTTAATATTATGATTATACATTTCTATGATTTACAGGATTTAATGGATTATGAGTTTCCTTTTCATTGGAAGTGTGATGTGAAGTGGTCATTATTACTGGAAACTCAGTGTGAAGTGAAATGGTCATTATTACTGGAAATTCAGAAAATCTTCTAAATATATAACAGGTTCATTTAGTTGTATAGTCAATAAACCAGTGACTTCATTTGTCTTCAATATTATATAGTAAAATAAATAATTTTTCATACCCATGGTGTATAGTTATATTTATTCTTTATATTACTCCTAATTTTTATCAATAAAATATGTAAAAGTAAAACTATATTTAAAGATAAGTTCAGGTTGTGCCTACCTATGTTAAGTGTTGTCAACTATGTCACACCATATTCAAATTCCTCCCAACTCTATAATGTATCTTAGGTAGACAATGAAATGTAAAAAATAATATAACTATATGTTTTCTGAGTCACAATGGTTTTAGAGAATTGATTCATTAAAACTACACTTAATTCATTTATTTACTATGTATTTGGCGACAGAATCGGTTAACTCAATCAGAACAGAACTACCTTTTTAGACTGATTTTGTATATATAAGTTAATGTACTCAGTTGATATTTTGAACTAATTTTTATGTTTATTATTACTGGCAACATTGTTTCCTATTCAGATAAAGAACAACTTAATGTGAAACAGACATTTCAAACTAGTATAAATATTATTTAAAAGCCTATCAAATGAACAAAATAGACATTAACATATTTACCTTTTCAATTTTTGTTGGTTATTTAAGTTTTAAATATGAAACACGCATATTTTAATAAGACAAAATAATTTCTAATAGAATTTAATTACTTTTCTTTTTAAAATTTATTTATTCAAATTAGGTTCTACAGCGTTCTCAAGCCATTATGCCATATACTTTAAAATCTTTAACATGTTTCTATTTTAAAATCACAATTATTCATTACATGGTTAGTTGGCTACATTTCTAGAAGATATCCAAAAATAGGTTTTCAAAATTTATTTTTTAAGATTTTATATAATTTCTACAGGAATTGTACACAATATTGCTCCTTTTTGGAGTAATACACGTTTTCCTGGTAATTAAACAGCCACTTAATGTTTAAGACAATCAAAGTCGAAGTTTATTACTCATACTCCAGATCACACAACATTGTTTATCTCAATAAAGTTAAAGTGGTTAATAATATTTGTCATCTTTGGGGCCAGGCTATAGCACTGTGGTAGGGCTTTTGCCTTGCATGTAGCTGATACAGAACAGATGATGGTTCGAATCCCAGCATTCCACATGGTCCCCCATGACTGCCAGGAGTGATATATCTGTTAACTCTCATATTATCTCAAATACTTAATTTTAGTTATTTTTTTACTTAATTTTACTCAAATTATATGTTAATCAATTATTGAAATGTAATTGTTGAATATTTAAAAAGCACAAAATTTAGTTCACACTTTCAAGTTATTTGACAAATATTTTATCTGTCAATATTTTAATTAATGCTAAGCATTAATAAAAGTGATTAACAACTGACAAAACTGAAGGTTTTTTAATTTTATTAAATTATTTAGTTAGATATATGAGTTAGGCATATAAAAAGCTGTTTTGATGAACACATTATTAAGAGAGAAAACTAAAACTAAAAGCTGATCAATAATTATTGTTAAAATATTTATATAATACCATTAGAAATATTTTTGTAGTAGGGACTACACAGCATTTTATCTCTAGTATAAATTCATGGTTCTTTTGATTTTTTTATTAATATATTTATTTAAGCACCAGTATTACAAACATGTTTGTAGTTGGGTTTCAGTCATAAAAAATTATACCTAGATTCACCACGGCAATCATCCTACCACCAATGCCCCATCTCCCTCTTCCCTCATTTCCTGCCTGTCTTCAAGTCAAACATTCTAGTTCTCTCACTCAATTTCATTATCATGATAATTTTTGTTGTAGTTGTTTCTCTAACTACACTCACCAATCTTTGTATAAGCTTCATATCATGAGCAGGTCCTTTCTAACCTCATCTCTCTTGTCTCTGGGTATTATTATCATACTATCTTCTAATTTTCGAAAATCCCACATATGAGTGGGACTATTCTATCTCTCTCCCTCTGACTCATTTTACTCAGCATTATATTTTTCATGTCTAATACCCACCAGATAAGGGGATAACATCTAACGTATACAAGGTACTGGCAGAACTTAAAAAAAAAAATCTAACCCTATCAAAAAATGGTTTGATTCCCTGCATCCCATATGGTCTTTTTAGCCTACCAAGAGCGATTTCTGAGCTCAAATTCAGGAGTAACCCCTGAGCACTGCTGATTGGGACTCCCCCCCCCAATAATTCCCTCTTCACTCCTATGTTCATTACAGCACTATTCACAATAGCCAGAATTTGGAAACAACTCAGGTGCCTGACAACAAATGAATAGCTAAAAAAGCTATGGTACATGAACACAATAGAATATTATGCAGTTTTAGAAACAATAAAGTCATCAAATTTTACCTTGTACATGGATGGACATGGAGAATATTATGCTCAGTAAAATGAGTCAGAGGAAGAGTGATAAACATGGAATAGTATTACTCACCTGTGGGGTATTAGACAATAAAAGACAGTATGGTAATAATACCCAAAGAGAATAGAAATGAGGGGTAAGAAGACTACCCCACAATATGAAGCTTGCCACAAAAAGCGTTTTATGCAGCTAGAACTCTAAAATGCACTAGCAAATACCATGACAATGACAGTGAAAGCGAGGCAGAATTCCTGTCCAGGATTCAGATGGGGAAGTCAATGAGGACATTCGTGGTGAAAAAGTTGCACTGGTGAAGGGCAGTTTACATTCTATGACATAAACCCAACTATGAACATTTCTGTTACCAAAATGCTTAAATAATGAAATTATTTTTAAAGAAAACTGTGTTATCTATCACTAATCTGACTTCCCAAGTGAAAATGAAGGCTGTGTCAATCTGTAACGTAATGAGATGCCAGTTTACAGATAAAATTTTGTAAATAAAATTTCAATATCTAGTATTCTTCAGTTTATTTTAATTTACTTCATTTGGAGGAGTTGCACTATCACATTAAGTTCAAAAATGATAATTAGCTTAATTAATGTAATCAGCATTTTCTTCCCTGGTTTTCCATTTCTCTGATACTACTCATATATATATATATATATATATATATATAGACCCTTGCTCAGGAACTTATTTCAAAAATAGCTCAAGTTTGTTTCCATTTTACTCTGCAATAATTATACCAACATCTATCATGACAATAGTAGTGAGTGAGAGAAATAGAATGCCTATCTCAAAGACAGCAGGTGGTTGAGGAGGATTGAGATGGAAGATATTAGTGGTGGGAAGATTGTACTGGTAAAGAGGGGTGTACTTTTTATGACTAAAATCCAATTACAAACATGTTTGTAACAGTGGTGCTTAAATAAAGATATTTAAATTTTGGGGGCACCACAGGATCCCCTCCTATTGTAAAAATTACTTTCCTCATTTGCTAAGCAGGAAGAAGTCCCTGAGTATCACTAAACATGTCCCTAAATCTAAACAATCAGATCTACTTCTTTAACTCCTACATTATTTTCAAAGTCAGAAAGAACTGTAATCTGAATTCAACATTTATCTCCGGCCCTGAACTATTAAACAGCTAGGCAATTATCACTTTACAGCAATCATAATCAGAATAACTGACTTGCTATCCTCATGCCCCAATTTAAAAAAGTGCCTTAGTTCATTTCTATTTTTTCTTTCAATTATGTTACAACCTGGTATCTCTATTTGTATGATAAATTATTAAATGTTTTTTCCTCACGAGGATATAGAGGGATAAAACAGTAGATAGGACATTTGCCTTGAAAACACTTCATCTGGGTTTCATCTTCAGTACTGTTTTGGTGCCCAGCAACCAACCAGGAGGGATCTCAGAAAACAAAGCCAGATACAAGCCTTAGCACTGCCAGATGTGGCCCCCAAACAAATAAAAAATGGACTTTTCCCCTAAGAGAATTTAATTTTCATAAAGATAATAGACCATACTAAAGACAATATTTTTTCCATACTGCCAACACAAGTTTTTGATACATATAATATAAATGATTTATGCTATAGTTCAATAGCTAATTAAATGAATATTCTTATATATTCAAAAGCAGATAAATGGTAAGCTATCCAATTTCAAGAGTCTTATTCTATTTATTAATTCCTAATTAGTGATGCCACAGTACATTTTTATTATTTAATTTATATCGATCTTCAAGCATTTTGCTAAATATTTTACAATTTTTTTGTTTGTTTGTTTTGGTTTTGGGCCACACTGGGTTATTCCTAGGGCTACTCCTGGCTATGTGCTCAGAAATACCCCTGGTCTGGGGGTTCATATGGGACAGTGGGGGATTGAACCCTGGTCCATCCTAGGTTAGCGAGTGCAAAGAAAAGCTGTACCACCTGTGCCATCACTCCGGCCTCAATATTTTACATTTCTCATTTGATCATCATTATTTCCATTTTATAAAAGAAAGAAAAATGCCTATTTTATTAAACTTTAAGGAAGGATACACACTGCTATTCACTGCAGCACTCAGTACAATAGCTAAGACTTAAAGTCAACCTAGATATCCAACAACAGATGAGTGGATCATGAAAATGTGGTACATATACACAATGGAATACTGTGTAGCAGTAAGAAATGATACACCATGTAACTTGCAGCAACATAGATAGAACTAGATAATATTTCATTAAGTGAAGTAAGCTATAAGAAGGATAAATACAGAATGATATCACTTATATGTAATATTTAGAATAATTCCACAAAGTAACATAATGGTGAGGGTAGATACCCTGTACACCATAGGTGTTAGATTATAGTGAGGAGAAAAGAACAAATCAAATAAAAGAGGACTAACATAAAGCCTTTCTTTTCTTTTTTTTTCTTTTTTTAACATAATTTTTATTTTGATTATAGTGGCTTACATATTGTTGACAATAATATTTTAGGTACATATTTACATAAAATCAGGGGGGATTCCCATCACCGGTTTGTCTTCCCTACTCCTCCGTTTTTGTCCTACCTCCCATATCCTCTTCCCTCTACTACAAAGAAAACTGCAACAATGGAAACAGCTGTTTAGGTTGAACAGGTAGGTGTTCAATCAATCTCTCACTACAAAGGCCTATAATAATGTTCTAATGTTTTTATCCACAGAATTAGGTGTAGACTATGATCGGAAGCCAGAAACTCCCAGCAGTGCTCACAATCAATATGTTGTAGTGCCTTAATTTTATTATGTATAAAAAACCTCTTCAACTTCTTCGTCCACAGAGAGTCTTGGAGATATAGGTTGGAGACCCTAATTTTGAAATTCAGTACTCTATCATATTAAACTCCAAATACAGTGCTCATTATGACAATATCTGACAAAATACTCCAATTTATCCATTTCCCTTTGATCTAAAGCTATGATCTAAAGCTTCTGACTTCACACCATAGACTTTTGTTTTAGGTTTCGCTCATTGAGTATGGTTTTGAAAATTACTATTATCGGGCCCGGAGAGATAGCACAGCGGCGTTTGCCTTGCAAGCAGCCGATCCAGGACCAAAGGTGGTTGGTTCAAATCCCGATGTCACATAGGATCCCCCGTGCCTGCCAGGAGCTATTTCTGAGCAGACAGTCAGGAGTAACCCCTGAGCACTGCCAGGTGTGGCCCAAAAACAAACAAACAAAAAATTACTATTATCTTTTTATTCTTCTTTTATCCCTTTTTCTTCTTTTTCAATTTAAACTGTTACTTTTACAATATATCATAATGCCCAGACTGTCAGTTTCCTTTCAGAAAAGAAACCTCAATGCACAAGACATATGAATGGTACTACATGGGGTAGACTCTTCTCATAGTGCTCACTACCATATTGGTTAGTACTGTAAATGAGATAATTAGTTTATCCTAAAATGTTCATACACAATCTAACCCAAAAGCTTTATTTATCAAAACTCACCTCTGCCATTGAAGTGCCTAGAATTTTGAAAACCTTTCCCCTCCAATGTTCTGGGCCCATTTTTTAAATCTTGATTTATTTTTTATTTTATTTTAAATTTACTTCATTTTTTATTTCTTCTTTAAATTTGATTTATATTTTTAAGGGTCCTGACCCATCCCATAAGGGTCAGGCCTCTAACTACAACCTCTGAATAGATCTCAAGTATCTGCTTATGAGTGGTGTGAGTGTATATGCAGTCCTCTGTTTCCCTATCTGTATTGTAAATAACCCATGCTTATATTGTATGTACCCCTTTTATATATTATCCCTGCCCTCCCTCACCCCCCATTCACCACATTACAAAACTCCTTTTATCCTCTCACCCCCTTAAATCCTGATCTCTTCCTACTTAAACCTCTTTACCCTCAGTTCTTAACTCCTCAGGAACTGAGACCATTTCACTGCCTCAGTAAGCTGCCACTGGGCTCCCAAAGTAAAAGGATACACTCTGAACCCCCATCTCTCTCCTCAGCAAGAAGCTGCAGCCACTGCTCCTGCTGATTCATTCTATGTGGCCCTTTTTCTTCCACCTCCCCTCAATCTGGACTGTTGCTTGCTACCGGATCCAGCTCCAGAGGGATCCCCAGCTCGAGGACACTGCCTGATCCCTTACTGATGTAAACCATTTCCCAGACTCCAAAGGACCATGCTGCAGAAAGAAAATATTCCCTGGATCTTATCCCCACAGACTATAATGGGGATATCTATAATTTCTTTGTATACTTATTTCCTTAATATTTATAACTCTTAATTTGTTTTTTTCCAAAGTAGAGGTAACCTCCTCTGTCCTTATCTATTTATTTATTTATTTATTTATTTATTTATTTATTTATTTATTTATTTATTTTTGCTTGTTTGGGTTCTGCTTAGTAAAAAATTCTAGTAGAAAAGTCTTGCATGGGATAAGATCTCAGGTAAAAACCAAGGCACAGAGATTATATAGCCTGTCATTTTTATACCCAAATGCATTAATAATATAATATGGCATTGTTCCTTTTTGCACAGGCACACTGAAATTGGGAAATCTTATATATAGAAACAAGTTCTCATCTAAAAGAAATAAGAATCCATAAATTTTATAATTCAGGGTCGTCTTCCACCTTGAACATTTGTCATGAGTCAAATTAGACCTCATGTGATCAGAGATCGACCGTCCAGCCTCTAACCCCGGATCCCAACCTTAGAATTAGCACAGTTCCCTGCACTAGTACCAGGAATCAAGCTCCTCCCGAAAGAGTCCAAAAGACAGCTTTGGCACCAACTTGCCCAAGGTAGGTAGCTTCATGAGACAAATCCTGGATGGCAGGTCTTCTGATTTTTATCTCACTGTTAGGTGATGAAGTAGGGAAACCTACCTTGTGCAAAAAACCAAGACCACTAACAACAGAAATCTGACTATTACAACCCCTACTGAGCAGAACTTTTTCTGGGACCATAAAGAAATATTCTATCCTAGTATAAATAAATGATAGATAGATAGATAGATAGATAGATAGATAGATAGATGATAGATAGATAGATAGATAGATAGATAGATAGATAGATAGATAGATAGATAGATAGATAGATAGATAGATAGATCTTCTTAGGATCTGTACAAAAACCAAGACCCTAATTACAAAAGACTGACTTTGACAACCATGACTGAGTAGAAGGTTTCTTTTGGTACCATAAAGAAAGATCTTGGAGGAGTCGGAAAGACAGTACAGTGGTAGGGTGTTTGCCTTGATTACGAAGGACCCAGGACGGAACTGAGTTCAATTCCCATCGTCCCATATAGTCTCCTGAGCCTGCCAGGAGTAGTTTCTGAGCACAGGGCCAGAACTAACTTCAGAGCACTGCCAATGTGGCCCAAAAACAAAAAAAAAAAAAAAAAAGAAAAGAAAAGAAAGACTTTGGGGTTTGACAATGAACATGCCTGGAGCCTGTAGTCCTATCTCATTCAAAGATAGAAACTTCTTGTATCTCTCTCTTTTGCCAAGGGAATTTTCTTTCTAATTTCCCCAATATTTACTGTGCCTATGTAAAAAACTAAACAATAACAACAGCAATAACAAACTTGCCACATCAGCCCTCCCTTTTTCTTTTTCTTTTTTTTCTTTAATTATATATTTATATTTATAGCTTCTAGAAAGGAGCTCCTGCAAGCTTTTTGATTTTAACAGAACCATAGAAATGAATCATCTTGTTCTGCCTCATATTTCTATGTCTTCCAACAAATTAGGGGGAAAAAGTGGATTGTACAAAGAGACCAAGTATTCTCTGGAGCACTGAATGGAAATAAAAAATGGTCAGACCTAAATATACAACTCAAAGTCAACAACAAGAGAATCAAGATACCCAAACTACAACAAACTATACACAAAGTGACTTGTTACACTAGCAGTTCAGGGAGCTAAGGTTGGAGGTATGGAATGCATGCTGGGAACAATAGTGAATTAGGGAATTACACTAATTCACTGTCATATGTACCTTAAATACAAGTATGAAAGACTTGGTTTTTTTGTTTGTTTTTGTTTATGGGCCACACCTGGTGATGTCAGAGGTTACTCCTACTATGAGCTCAGAAATCGCTCCTGGTTTGGGGACTGTATGGGACACTGGGGGATCAAACGCAGTCAATCCTAGGTCAGCCTCATGCAAAGCAAATGTCCTAACGCTGTGCCACCACTCTGGTCCCATAAGTGTGAAAAACTTATAATTCACATTGGTTTCAACAAAAATCATAAAAAGAAAATTAGTCTCTTCCTAGTGATATGTTTGAGATTTTATTTTGTTTTTCTCCTGGCATGCACCCTCTCCCTCTTTCATCCTCCCTCCCCCTTCTTTGAGATTTTATTAAATAAAATTTTATTTCATCTTGGAATTGAGTGATGAAAGTGATACGAGAGTTTTAAAATCTATTACATTTAAATAAATATTGTGAACTAAATTACAATCTACTTTGTAAAATATCCTCAGGAAATTTTTCCAATTAAAATAAATGACCATGTTTTTGTTGTGAAATGTAAATTACTTTTATAATCCCAGGTTAAATACTGGTATATAAAGAGAATACTTCAAATAGCTCAGGTCACATACTATGTGAGCAATGAATACTAAAGCTTTCTAACCACCTTGGAAAATTCACTGATGTTAGTTTTTCTTTTACTCCTTCAGTAATTAATAGCCACCCAAATAATAAATTAAAGTATTAAATTACAGATAAAATATTTGGACTTCACTCTAGATGGAAATAGAGACACTGAAATAATAAAAATTTGAATTATTAAAACAGTTTTATAGACCAATAATGTCATGAGTAAAATAAAACAGGAAGTTATAATATGTAATATTTCCTATTTCAAAGGTACTGTAACAAATCAGAATGATTAAAAAGTTAATATTTAAATATGAAACCAAGCAAATTATTTTGGTAATCAATTTATAAATTAGGTAATTTTTACAAGCTAAATTTAATGCTATGCTTTACCATATATATTTTTCATATATAGTAGTCTTTACAAAAATCCAGTCTTAACGTATGTTATATTCTTATTTTAAAATTATCTTATAAATGTTGGCCCGGAGAGATAGCTCAGCGGTGTTTGCCTTGCAAGCAGCCGATCCAGGACCAAAGGTGGTTGGTTCGAATCCCGGTGTCCCATATGGTCCCCCGTGCCTGCCAGGAGCTATTTCTGAGCACACAGCCAGGAGTAACCCCTGAGCCACGCCGGGTGTGGCCCAAAAACAAAAAACAAAACAAAACAAAACAAAACAAAAAAAATTATCTTATAAATGTTGATACACACCTATGAACTAATAAAGAAAGAAAGAAAGCATTATTGTAAAGTTTACCAAATTTCACTTTCTCAATGTTGTTTTTCCTACTGGTTTTTTGATGGGCAGTGCTAGTGGGCTATTCTGTAGCTCTATACTCAGGAGCCACTCTTGGCAAATGCTCAATTCTGCCATATTGAGACAAGAACTTTAACCCCTGTGCGATCTTTTCTTCCCTCTGCACTTTCATTTCTGAGATTGCTAAAACATATTAAAATAAACAACTAATGCTTCTTGTGCTATTGTTGTTGATTGTATTGATGGCAATGTTATTTTGTAAGCATTTGCTTTCCATTAATTCTAAATTAACTTTAATCAAAGCAAATAAGTTTTATAGTCTTTTAATTTTGCAAAGGACTATGCTAATGTTTATATTTAATAATTACACTATATTCCTTTAATCTTTAGATTTATCATTATTCTAGTAGTCATCAAATTGTCACTATATTTTAGAGAAAACACACTTTGCACTAACTAAAAATATCAATTAAATTTTAATCACAAAATCTAAGTTTATATTTATTTTCTTGTGTATTTTGTTTCAAAGTTCTTTAAAAGGTAAAAAAATGGATCAGAGAGTGATTAGGTGCTTGCCTTTCTCATGCCTTTCTAGGTTGATCTGTAGAGCTAGAGTAATCTTGAGCAGAGCCTGGAGTATGTCCTGTCTAAACATAGAGATTATGCCATCCCTCCCCCCGCAAAAAAAAAAGTATAAATAAATGTTTTGTGATAAGTCAATCCCCCTTGCACAATTGCCTTTAACCATAAGTACATAGATCAGTGTCAGTCTGTAGGTATAGAAAGGTTGAAAAATAAACTAGTCTGCTGTTTTGGTCATATCTGCAAGTCTGGGGAAAGGTATAAAAGGTAGGTGCAGACCTACTATAATAAATAGACAGAGGAAAACTAATTTAGGTGACTAGAATGCAGTAAAATGATCAGATATTTTTTCTATTCTGATAACAGCCTTTGTACCAAATTGTCTAGTTGTTGAGAAAAGTAAATGCAACTTTATATAGTACAAACCATGCTCTAATTTAACTGCCGGCATAGTATTTTTTCTTTTTTACTTATTCTCCTTGTGAAAGTATTACAAGTTAGTAGCAAGAATATTGAAAATAAGTAACAAAAATTAATTAAATTAAATTTGTCTTCAACCATTTTTTTCCTTGTAACTATCTTTTCTCCTATTCACTTTAAATATAGAAGAATTTGAGATGTATCATTAGTACAGCAACTAAATTTGTCTTTACTTATTATTTATTTTTTGGTTTTTGGATCACTTTAAGCAGCTCTCAGGGGTTACTCCTGGCTCTACACTCAGAAATCGCTCCTGGAAGGCTGGGGGGACCATATGGGATGATGGGATTTGAACCACCATCCTTCTGCATGTAAGACAAATGCTTACCTCTATGCTATCTCTCCGGCCCCCTGAATTTAAATCATTGTTAATACTATTTTTGCTGTTTCTTAAACAAGTAATGCATGCTTAACCATTTAAAATATTATCTGAAAAATATCATCAATGTTATATTACAGGTAAAAATGTCTTAAGACCTGACATATACACTGAGATTTAATAAACAGCAGAGTTTCATTGGAGGCTCTCCTAGTAAACAATAAGCATAAATTTATTCTTAAAAAAATTGAATCATTTCAGAAAAGTTGAATTACTTTTAGTAAAAGAAATTAAGAATTAACATTTTACAACATATGTCTTAAAATACTTTTAAAATTTTTTCTCTATTTCATATGACAGTGAATAATTCATTTTCCCATTCTGGAGTTATAACTTTATCTGTTAAAAAATTATTGCCAGAATAAAAAGGTCATGACTTAAATCTTAAAATATTTTTATATCTTTATCTTTTACTTCTGGTTGCACTACATAACTAATATCTTTTCTTGGGCAGAGTTGGCCACACCCAGTGGCACTTAGGGGTTACTCCTGGCTCTGCATTCAGAAATCACTCAGAGTGTGGTAGATCAAACCAATGTTGGCGTTGCAACATTGAGCTGGTGGCATGCAAGGCAAATTCCCTACTACTATGCTATTGTTCCAATCCCAATTATCTAATTTTAAAGAAAAAAAAATGTTTAAGGATTCTCAACTATCCAGTGGAGTGTATTAACATCATGATTTTTCACGTATTTAGCAGATTTGTGTTGTTCTGCAGAGACCTGGAAACAAATGATTTAATACTTGTTTACCTTGCCTGTACAAGAAACAGTGAGGAATCAGGGAGTCAAGGAAATAGCATAGGGTCTAATCTGTGTGAAAAATTAAATATAAAACAAGTAGAGGTTATAGAGGAGCTTACCCTCCTGAGATAGCACCTGCTTGGGTGGCTGAAAAATAAACTCTCATACACTTAAAACTCTCCATTGAAACCTTCCTGATAATGGGGAATACTGAGTTACATAAGAAATAAGTAGCTAAAGACTATAATAGAAAACATATTGAAGCAGTGCAAAATTCCACCACATCTTTTGTGTGTGAATATAGAAATTCTGCAAATCCAATTAGTAATGAGCCCCTAAATAAATGCTCTGAAATGGAGATCAGAATGGAAACACTTAGAACAGTTAATGAAATAAAAGAAACAATGGAATGCACTGCCAATAAAATACGAGGAAATATGAGAACAAAAATTACAAAAATACAAACAGAAATGTCAAAACTGAAAAACTTGTTATACAAAAAAAAAGTTTACTGGAGTGCTTCACCAACAAAGTAACAGTTTTGAAGACAGAAAGAGTAAATTTGAAAACCTCCAGAAAAAAATTTAAATAAATGAACAGATGACAATAAAACTGTGGGATAAAATAAAACAAAAATATACAGAAAGACACTCCATATAAATTTGTCGCTATATCCAACACTGTTTCAGGACCGGAGGTTGCTTGTGATAAATCTGCTGTAATTTTAATTGTGCTTTGCTAAGAATACTTTATTGAGCTAGATGATACAGCTTCATGGATAAGCAAAAGCTCAAAACTTTACAAATTTGAAAACAACCCTAAAAGAAATGAAGAATCTAATTAAGACAAGGCATACTCAAAAACATACCTAACTGCCAAAAAAAATGATAACATTATTCCCTTGATAATCATCTCTATCAAGGTGATGAACTAAATGCACCAGTTAGAAGACACAGAATGGCAAAAAGGATAGTAAATTTAAATCCAATATTTTTATGCCTACAAGAAAAACATAAGAATTTTTAGATCAAATATAGACTCAAAGTTAAAGATTGAGGAGAGTCATTCAAGCAAACAAATATTTTCAAAACAGTTGGATGCCATATTAATATCAGAGGATATAAATTTAAGCATAAAAGGATTGTAAAAGACAGTGAAGAGAATTTCTTATAAATCAAGGGATGTGTACACCAGAAAGAAATCACACTCCTAAACATATATGCACCAACTGAGGGCTAGAAAAATATTAAAATAATTGCTGATAAACTTAACAAAAGGCAAAAATAGCAACACAATAATAATGGTAGACTTAAACACAGCTTTGTCACCTCTTGAAAAATAAAGTAGGCTAAATCTTAACAAAGATATACTGGATTTTAAGGAAAAATAAAATAGTGGCCTAATGAGGATATATAAATACATATACAAATATACTTATATATACACATAGATATATTAAGAATGTTCATCCCCCAAATTCTACATACACATCTTTTTCAAATGCACAAGGAACATTTTAAATGTAGACCACATGCTGGGCCATAAAACATAAATAAAAACTGTATCAATTATCTTTCTAACCATGATGTACTTAAAATATAAGTGAATTACAAACAAACATAAAGAAATAAACACCTGAAAAATAAAAACTCATAATTGAACAATGAATGGGTCAGATGAAATCAAAAGAATACAGGAAAATTATTAGAATGAAGATGCAAATTAACACTGTTTGTGACATACAGCAAAAGCAGCATTAAAAGAAAATTTATAGCTTTGCAAACATTTAACAGAAAGGAAGAGCCTACATAAATAACTTAATAGCACAGCTTTAAAAAATTGAAAAATTATCAACAAAATGAACCAAAAATAGCCAGGCAGAAGGAAATAATACAGCTCAGAGAAGAATGTAAAGAAACACCCTCAAAATTCAAATAGTCATAAAATCAAGAGTTGGTTCTTTGAAAAATAAATAGGACCTACAAAAGATTAGCAAGATTCAGAAAAAAAGTAGAGGGAAACTTAATAAACAGACTTAGAAATGAAATGGGGGAAGTTACTACAGATACTGCAGAAATTCAAAGGGTTATCAGATTAATTTGAGAAATGTGTTGCACAAAACAAGATAACTTGGAAGAAAAGGATAAATTATCGCACTCCTATAACATCCCAATATCTGAATAGATATACCATTGTTATGGTAAATGAAATGGTAATAAAAATACATTCCAAAAAGAAAACCCAGGCCCAAATGGTTTATTTGTTAATACTTTAAAAACCTTTAAAGAGAAACTAATCATTTTTAGCCTCTTAAGAATTTGAGAAACAGATACACTTCCAGATAATTTTATGAAGCTAACATTACCCTAATACTAAAAGTAGATAGAGACACTTAAAAAAAAGAGAACTACAGATTAATATCCTTACAGATGCAAAGCTCCTCAACAAAATGCTAGCAAATAGAATTTAATAGCTCATCAGAAACGTGATACACCATGACCTAGTATTTATTTCTGAGATGAAAGAATGATTTTAAATAGCAAATTCATCAGTATAAAATATCATATTAATAAGGAAAAATAAAGACCCTATGATCATATCATATATTCAGAGAAAGCATCTGACAAGGTCCAACATGTGTTCATAATAAGTAATTGCAAGAAAGTGGAAATTGAGAAACTTCTCTTAATATAGTCTATATCAGGTGTCTCAAACTCAATTTACCTGGGAGCCGCAGAAGGCAAAGTTGGGGTGAGGCGGGGCCTCATAAGAAATTTCACAAAAAAAGTCCTCAAACATCATTATTAACAGTTTTAATTATTTCTTCTGAACATGAATAGAACATTGAGTGAAGATCATGAACAGTTCTTCTGAACATGACATATTTTGCCTATTCCTTGCTGCCAGAGACTTGATAGCGCTTCTTCTCACAAATCTGAACCACATTTGGCTTTAGAAAGGAAGCAGTTGAGACCCTCAGTATGGCTTGAAGATGATCATCATTAAGTCTAAACCTGTACTTTGACTTATTGAAATTCAATATGGAGAATAACTTTTCACACAAATATGTGCTCCCAAAAAGGCACATGGTGCACTTGAACATTAGGGAAAGCTCAGGGAAGCTGGGGGGAATTCTCTCAAAAATTGCCCATGCATGTCTGCTTTTCCACTAATCTCCCTGATCTTGGCTTTGAGATCAGAGTTGCATTGCAGGTCAATGAGCTCCATTTGAAGCACAGGAGGGGCATCTTGCACATCAAAGGAAAAGGGGTCCACAGAAATTTGGAAAGTGGCTCTGTGCTTTTTGAAGTCTGCAAATCTGTGATCAAATTCCTTCTCTAGCTTAAAAATGGCATCAACATATTTCTCACCACTGAATGGTATGCCTGCATCCACAAGTTCCTTGCATGCTGGGAAATGGCAAAGGTTTGTCTGAGAGAGCTGGGATTTTCATAACACAAGTTTTGTGGAGAATGCTTTCACATTGTCATAGGCAGCACTGATAAGCTGCCCTGGGCCTTGTAACATCTTGTTTCGTACATTCAGTTTATGTGTGATGTCAATAAGAAAAGCTAAGTCCATGAGCCATTTGTGATCACTCAACGCAGAAACAGCATTCTCATTCTTGTCCATGAAGGCTTTCACTTCTTCTCTCAACTCAAAAAATCTTTTCAGGACATTGCCCCTGCTGAGCCAACGTACCTCGGTGAAATAGAGCACATCTCCATATTCTGACTCCATTTCCTCTAAAAAAGCACAAAGCCTCCTGTGCTTTAAGCCCCTGGATCTGATTTGGTTGATGCATTTTACAACAACAGACATCACATTGTCACACGGCAGGCATTTACTGCAAAGGGCCTGCTGATGGATAATGCAGTGAAGAGCAATGCCTTCTCTACACCCTCCTCTTCAAGTTTTCTTTGAACAAGTGCCACCAATCCATTTTTCCTCCTTGTCATCGATGGCACTCCATCGGTTATTATTCCAACAAACCTCTTACATGGCAAACCTGCATTCTCAATGGCATCACACAGATGTCGAAATATCTCATTAGCAGTGGTCTGGCCATGCACTGGAATTATTGTGAGCAGCTCCTCTGTCAATTCAAAATTGCAATCAACACCATGAACTTAAATTGTGAGCTGTGCAGTGTCTGTTATATCTGTGCCCTGTCAAGAGCAACTGAGTATGCATCAAAACATTTGGCTTTCTCACAAAGTTGATGATAAATGTCACTTGACATGTCAGAAATGCGCTCTGCCACAGAGTTGGTAGAAATGCTGATTTTGCTAAACTGACCTTTCTTTTCTAGACAGATAATACTTGCAGCCTGTAACATGCATTTTTTAACAAACTCTCCATCTGTGAATGGTTTCCCTGCATTAACAATCATGTAACTAGCTTTGACTGATGCAACATTCTCTTTGGTTGCTTTCTTGAAGAAATCTTGTTGCCTCATTAGACATGCTTTAAGACTGGCAACCTGCTTGGCTCTCTCATTTCCTTGACACTGACCCGAAGGCATAAAATCATCTAATCTGTGATAAAAAAAAAAATACAAATTGGAGAAAGAAAAGTGTTGCTGGAAATCTGGTAAACTACATGCAAAAAAGTGACTTCAGACCTTTCCTTAACACAATGCACAAAGGACCAATAAATATAAATTAAAGGCCTTGATTTAACACCTGAAACTATAAGATACATAGATAAAAACATAGACAAATCACTCTACTTCATTAAAAATAAAAACACTTTCAAGGAGGAAACACTGCTGTCTGAGCAAGTGAAAGCAAACAAGAAGAAACAAAGTAGACAAAAACCTAAATCCATTTGAAAATAAGGAGAAGAAATGACTGACAGATCCTCAGAGAAGAAATACAGATGGCCAAAAGGCAAATGAAAAAAATTTCCACATCAATAATCATCAGGGAAATCTAAATCAATGCAACAATGAGATATTATTTTACACCACAGAATCTACTACATTACAAAGAATCTACTACAGAACCACCACATCACAAAGATCAAGCATTGGTGCAGATGTGGGGACAAACAGAATCTTATTTACTGCAGGTTGGAATGAAGAGTAGTGCAGTGTTTTTGGAAAGCAATATAGAAATTTCTCTAAAAATAGAAATTGAGCTTTTACATGACCTAGCAATACCACTCCTAGGGATATACTTTAAGAACCCAAACACACAGTTCAGAAAAGCCCTCTATATTTCTATTTTTGTCACTATATTATTTTCAATAGCCAGATCTGAAAACAACCCAGGTGCCTTGAGAACACATGAGTATCTTAAAAAATTGAGATATATCTGCACTATGGAATACTATGCAGCATTTATGAAATTTGAAGTAAGCAATAGCAGCAAGTAAGACATTTTCCGTGCATGTGTCCAACCTAGGTTCCATTTCCTGTATCCCATATGGTTCCCCAACCTGCCAGGAGTAATTTCTGAATGCAGAGCCATGAGTATACTAGGAGTATCCTCTGAGGGCCTCTGTGTGTAACCCAAATACAAAAAAAAAAAGTAATGAAATTCGTTTATACTTAGATAAATATGAAGATTATTATGCTTACTGAAATGAGGCATAGGGAGAGGGATATACATAGAATAATCTAATTTGTATAATATGGGAAAATAAGATGATGGTAATAATATTCAGAGACAATTGAGATGAGGGTTAGGAGGATTAGGCCACTGTAGGAATCTTGTCACAAATAGTATGGGAGTGCATTTAGGACTCTTAAAGACAAGTACTACAATAACGATGGTAGCTGGAACTCATCACTCTGGTCAAGAACTGATTGCTCAATGGTGATAAAGTAACATGCACAGTACCCCTTCATTACAATAATGCAAACTGCAGTGCCAAAATAGAGAGTGAGAAGTAAAATGCCTGCCCCAGAGACAGGCAGGATGAGTGGATGAGTGGAAGGATATCTAGGCACATCATGACATGAAAAGGATGATGTACATTTTATGACTGAGATTCAATTTTGAACAATTTTGTAAACGTGGTATTTAAATAAAGTAATGATTAAATTTAAAAAAAGAAAAGAAAACTCCTATTATAGAAAAAGCACACCACATTATGGATGCCCAGAGTACCACAAAAAAGAGCCAAATAAAAATACCCAAGGCACATCATGATCACTGTGATAAAAATCGTATATAAAGATAGAATATAACAAAAAGCAAGATCAGAAAAAAGTTAATTACATATAAAGGAGGATCCTTAAGATTTAGAGCAGTGTATCTGGGGAAATACGTGGCAGGAAATGAACCCTAATGAAGGGATGGATGTCACTGTTGGAACATTGTATGACTGAATCTATCAAAATTTTAACTCTTTCTCACTGTGATTTGTTAAAAAAAAAAACTTTTCTATTCTAGAAAGAAAATATTATTATCTTTGTTTTAAGGCTAATTATTCTTTTTTATGCTTTTATTCTCCTTCTAATATGCAATCATATGGACACTTTTCACTCTATTTCTTCACTATTATCTAATTTCCAAGCTGGGTTTTTTTTTTTTTGGGGGGGGGGTGGTGGTGTTCACACCCGGCAGCACTCAGGGGTTACTCCTGGCTCTATGCTCAGAAATCGCTCCTGGCAGGCTCTGGAGACTATATGGGATGCCGGCATTCGAACCACTGTCCTGCATGCAAGGCAAATGCCTTACCTTCATGCTATCTCTTTGGCCCCACAAGCTCTTGTTTTTACCATTTATTTCTTACCTTCTGAAGATAAATTTTGTTTGTTTGTTTTTTGGGGTCTTTTGTTTCTTTGTTTTTCAGCCATACCCAGTGATGCTCAGGAGTTACTCCTGGCTATGTGCTCAGACATCTCTCCTGGCTTGGGGGAACCATATGGGACTCTGGGGGATAGAACTGTGATCCTTCCTAGGTTAGTGCACACAAGTCAGATGCCTTACACCCTACACCATTGCTCCAGCCCCAAATTTTATTTCTTTAATTAAAAATAATTCTATCAATTGATACCCAATCTACAACCAGATAGACACAGAGTGGCCCACTTATACTAGCAGCCCGGGAGGTAAGGGAGAGGAATATGGGATGCATGCTAGGAACAAAGGTGGAGGGAGGACAATTTAGTAGTGGGAATTCCCCTGATCCAATGTCAATATGTACCTAAATTATTACATGAAAGATATGTAATCCACTTTGGTCAAAACACAAATCATTATTAAAAAAATAATTCTGTCAATTCTAAGTCTCCATTTGGAAGGTATAAAACTTACATTACTTAAAATACTTTCAAATATACTCCAATAAATTGCCATTTTACCACATTTGTTATTTAACTCTTGTTTGATTACATGCAAACTGATAGCACTTCAATTCACGAAAGTTGATCCCCAAGTCTGATAATTCATTTGTTGATAGTTTTTATTGAATATTCTGACCATTTCAAAAGAAAAACTAAGAAACTTTAAATAATCTTTGAGGAAACCAGAAAAACCAAATTTAGGATTGGTCATAAGAGAGATCTATCAATCCTCCCTGTTTCCTCCTACAATTAGGTGAATGTGTCAGGAGAACACCTGGTTGTTGAAAGGAATGAATTCTTTTGTTCCTTGATTAGGTAAACTATGTGATAAATTTGGCTCCAGTTGTATACTCACATTTTTTTTTACATTATTTAACACTTAACAAATAATTTGATCCCCAACCAGCCTGAAATAAGAAAGGTTTCCGAAAGGTAAGCACCCACTGAGGAGCCAGAAAGACTTTGAAAAAGCAGAGTTACAAGACCATATTATAGCTTGGCCTCTAGCAGGAGAGACCAGAAGAAAGGCCATGCCAATACTGAGACCATCAGCAGTTCAAAATTATCCCAAGGCAAATAACTTTCTAGCTGATGGACTTTTGAGAACTATTTGGAAAAAACTTAGGGTCAACCCAAAACTCTGTGAGAGATGTGTACTCTATTTTTTTTTTTTACTTTATGATAAACATGTTGAAACTGCAACAATCTGCAGTTCTACTTGAGATGTACTTGGCTCTTTACACTCTAGAGAAAACCATATTCCCTCATTTGTGTCAAACTCATAGTTTCCAAATAAGGTCATTTTACTTCATTATTTATCTGAAATTACTTTCTGCAGATGGTAAATGGTAAATGGAGAAACTAAGACAGATTTTCCTTTTCCTATAAAAAATAGTTTTTATGCCAGTCTAAATTCTGTGACTTCCCGAAGAACTTTGTGACAGGCATTAATTCCCAAGCTAGATAATTTGATGACTATTTTATGGTGTTGGTGATATATGTCTTTCTATACAACAGGTACTTATAACAGCAACATTTTATCAGTTCTAAAGCTTTTAGAAAATTGCCAAATAATAGCGATTATTGAAGATAAAGGCAGTAGGCTACATGTTCAAGGCCTCTCATCTTTCTAATCACACACAAGTTTGATAATACAAATTGAGATTTTTAATAGATAAGAAGAAAATAAACACATTTCATAAAATGATAACAAAATGTAAAAAAAGATGAAAGACTATAAATTTTAAATTTTCTTTTTTTCATGTTTTGGAGGCATTCTCTTTTTTAAAAAAAATATCTTTACTTAAGCACCATGATTACAAACATGTTTGTAATTGGGTTGCAGTCATAAAAAGATCACCCTCCTCCTTGGGTCTAAAGAATAGCTTGAAATTCTGTCACAAATGCTATGTACATAAGATCCTGAGATGCCATTGCCAGCACTACATCATTCAGAAAAAAAACCTTGCTTTGAAAAAAACTTTTATTTTATTTATTTAATTAATTCAGATTTATGTAATATCTTTAGTGATCAATTCAAGAATACTTGTAAGAAAAATAGGCATTAAGAAAGTCATATACCATATGCAAATTTTTCTGACCCCTTAAATACAGAGTGCATTGTCATTCTCATACTATGATTATAAAATAATGATTTGTAAGTAAAATTGATACCTTATAAAATTAACATCAGTCGATGAATACCATACAAAATAGCTAATATAACTTTATAATATGTGAGTCATATATATGTCTGTTTATAAATGTATGCATCTATCATGCTACATTTAGAAATTCAGATCAATTCAACTAATCACAACAGAAGATGGTAAGCTCTAAAACATGATTCTAGTTTATAGCATTTATGTCTGATCTATTTTAAGACAGAACTGCTATATGCTGTTATTTATTTCCAGGTGCAATAAATCTATTTAATTTGCATCTGATTAAAGTAGATAACCTCATGACAAGGTACAAACTGATGCTCTACCAATCAAACTAGTGTTTTACAAAGACTGCAAAACACAGCAGAAAAGATTCAGTGGGTAAAAATAACAACAAAGACATTAAGCACTTAAATATAGTTTGTTAGTATTGTGCATTAAGAAATTGAATTAAGATAAAGGATGTATCTTAAATACTTGAACTTCAACATATCACATGCCTACTTTACTTTAATAGTTTACTCTTTAAGCTAAGTCAGTGAAAATTAACATGATCATTGTCTAGTATTCATAAAATACTATTATTTAGTTAATGTGTACATTCTAGAGATGACTAGTCATATAAGAGTAAATTTTTAAGGCATATTTGGTAAAGTCACATATGCCCTTTATAGTCATACATCTTTAACTCATAAATACTTTAATTTTTTTATTTTTATTAATATTTTATTTAAACACCTTGATTACAAATACAATTGTAGTTGGGTTTCTGTCATGTAAAGAACACCCCCCCTTCATCAGTGCAACATCCCTATCACCAATGTCCCAATTCTCCCTCCTTCCCACCCCACCCCTACCTGCACTCGATACAGGCTTACTACTTCCCTCATGCATTCACATTGTTATGATAATTCCTAATGTAGTTATTTCTATATATTAAAATAATATATATGTGTATAATTCTATATATTAAAAATAATGTAAATTTTGAAAAAAAATTGCTCCTATACTTACAAGGTTAAGGGCTACGGTAAAATTTTGTATAAATTTTGAAACATTTATTATTTATAGTACTTTACATTGTTATTTCAATGTAAGTAACCTTACCTTTGATTATTATAATTTATTTTAAAACCGAAGATCTACAATTTTAAATAACAAATTTATTTACATTTTAAAACTTATTTTTCTTTGCACCATATAACCACAATTTATCTATAGTATGATGTAATTATTTTATTTAGTATTACATCGTTTAGTAATTATTTAGTAATTTATTTAGTAATTATTTTATTAAGTATAGTATAGATGTCAATTACATCTATAGAATGATTTCTTTGTTTTATTTTAAAGATAATATATAAAATTAAACAGTAATTATATATCCTAGGAATTAAAAAGTTAACCTTCCTTTTATTAATAATTATAGTAAAATGATAACAAGTGCCAGAGAGATAGCACAGTGATAGGGCATTTGCCTTTCTTGCGGCTTATCCAGGATGGACCTCGGTTAGATCTCTGGTGTCTTATATAGACCCCCCAATCCAGGAGCAATTTCTGAGTGCATATCCAGAAGTAACTCCTGAGTGACACTGGGTATGGCCCCAAAACCAAATAATGATAATAATAATAACAACAATAATAGAATTTATGTTTCTAAGGAACAATATAAAATAAGTTTAATTAAAAGTACTGTCCATAAATAATATTTGAATAATTACCTAGGTTTTCTGTAGCATGTTGCTAAGTATAGATCACTCCATTTTTTCATTGATTATGCATAAAATGGTACTAAAGGTCAACAGAGCCTCATCTGGTAGAATTTGAGGTAAACTAGAACTCATTTTTAGAAGAAAATGTAAGTTTAGACATACCTGATGCTGTTTGACTTCTGTAACTGTGCTTTGCTTTAAACATTAGGCGTGCTATATCAAGCCTCAGATATGTGGCAAAGGGGACTAGGCCAGATCAGCCTGTTCCTAGAAGTTCAAGGGCAAGTACCAGGATCCTTAGATTAACTAGCATGGGGTCTGGGGTAATAATTCTTATGTAACTGTATCCAAGCTCAGGGGCTCCCAGTGGGTGCCCAAGAACCCCTTCCCCCAACCTAGTACTACAGCCAACCAGTATAAACATAGCTGACACAAAATGTGTTACGAACCTATAATTTACCTATAGCTTGAAGCCCCAGAAGCCCTATAAAAGGACTTGCAAGTCCCATCCGGATCATAGTCACATGGAAAATATATGGCCCCAGCATGACGGTAATTGAATAAGCTCCCTTGTTCTTGCCTTACTGCCGTCTTTCCCCAGGTATTTGTTGGTCAGATCTCGAACCCAAAGCTAATACCTAGGGCTTATTCAGGATCCTGAAACACAGAGACAGGCTGGAGGAAAATGGAACAGTAGGGTTGAAAAGCTCGAACAAAACCAGTAAAAGCCTTCGATGGAAGTACTTTTTTCTTTTAGGGGAAATTTAGGGTCAGCTGTTGTTCTGTAAAAGGCCTTCTCGTATAGTGGTGGTAAAGAACCTAGGCTGACATGCTGACAGGTCACAAGAAGCAAGTCTGGGAGATGTCCCAACTCCCCAGAATTGTAGTCTGTTCAGTGACATGAGATATCTTGCTGGGTATAGGAGGATTACCATGAAAGACCTGAAGCCCCAGTGGGAATTCCAAGGTCAGTACTCTAGGCTGATCTGTATCTGTCTTTTTCTGTCTGGGTCTTTCTTTGTGTGTGTATGGGGGAGGGGCACACTTTTGTCTTTCTGTCTTTGTGTCTGATGTGTTTTGTTATTTTCTTTACCACTCTCTTAGAGAAATTCAAGAGAAAATGGCACTCCTGGGGTTGGTGGAATTTGGTTTGAGTTATGTGCCTAGTGTGAGTCTTTGTATAACTTGATTTGCAAGTCTATTATTAATTGCTCTCTTAAAGACAGGCCCGGAAACAGCAGGGAGGAAGCACCAAACATTTCTCAAGTGGACCTCTGAACTTAAGTTATTCCTGGAGAAAGTCTGGTCTTTCGATAAATCTTATGCACCTTTCTGCCATTCATATGTGAGGGAAGATCATACATAGGTATGGCGAGCTGGGGGCAAGATGGAGCGAGTTGAGTTGTCAACTGAGCCCAAGGTGCTGGCAGAAGAGCTTTCAAGCACAGGCCTTGACTCCATAGCCCACCCCTGAGCTACCTCAGCACTACACATCCCACAGGGAAATATGAGTCTACACCACTTCTCTTTCTATGCATGCTGCAGATCTGAGAGTCTTTCCAAAGGAATGCAGGCAGTAAGAGGGCTTACACGGAACAAGGCAGTCCAGGCTGGATAGGCAGACAAGGGCTGAGGGTGGGAGCAACAGCCTAGCCCTTTCCAACTTTCCAACTGTAGGAGGTAGCAAGAGAAGAACATTTAGGCCAAGGTCTGTCTCTCTCTCTCTCTCTCTCTCTCTCTCTCTCTCTCTCTCTCTCTCTCTCTCTCTCTCTCTCTCTCTCTCTCTCTCTCTCTCTCTCTCTCTCT
Source organism: Suncus etruscus (assembly GCF_024139225.1). Classification (NCBI taxonomy): domain Eukaryota; kingdom Metazoa; phylum Chordata; class Mammalia; order Eulipotyphla; family Soricidae; genus Suncus; species Suncus etruscus. The sequence goes on along the minus strand of NC_064851.1, from coordinate 61,391,284 downwards.
CTCTCTCCTCTCTCTCTCTCCTCTCTCTCTCTCTCTCCACAGACCCTTCAGGAATTCCTTCTCATGGACATTTATTCAAGCTTTGTTACAGACTATCAAAGAAGAAAAAAAATATCTGTTTCAAAATTCAAACTGGGCTACAGTAATTGATCCTAATCAGTAATTAAGAAATGTCTTTGCCCTTTTTCCCCTAGGCAACCAATTGAGCTTACTGTCTATATGCTAAAATTTTAACTGAAACAAGTTTCTTTGACTTCAGAGGTTTCTAAGAATGAAAAATTGGATGGAAAATGTTGCAAACTATTGTGTTTATCCCTTAAAACTATATATTAATTTTAAGAGTGCATGATATTATTAAGGTAACTAAATTTTATGTCATTTTATTCAACTTAATATTGGACTAAGATAGCTTTAAGTGTGAATAACTCAATGGTTTATGGTAAACTTAGTAAAGTTTTCTTTCTGAATACAATGGTCCTTGATTGAGAATATCCAAAAGATGGGAAAAATCTATAGAACTAATTTAATGTTTCCAAATTGACCGTTTAAAACTGCCCAAATAGGGCAGTTTTAAGTCTCTTTCCTAGAGCTGCAGTGCTGGTTTCTAGCTTGCAAACAAGGGAAGCTGGCATGACCCGGAAAAGGAGGAGGATAGTATTTTATGCAAAACGATAATGGATTTATGGATATTGAGGGAAAAAGAACTTCTGATAAATTGTAATTAGTTAATTACAAATTGGAATGAGGAGAAGTTATAGAATGAAAGTAAGAGAACTTCAGAAGTTTTGAGGTATGTGTGCTAAGAAAAAAATACTACATGGTCAAACTGGATCATTAATAGTATGTCTCTAAATTAGAAATGATCCTTGGTTTTGTATAGGTAATTCTATGAATAAAGGAGGTTAGATGCTCTAAACTCATGTTACAGTGCTCTTAGAAAATTGGACCTATAGAAATTACACAAAATCAATCCCATTTTCTAAATGGGATTTAAATTTATATGCATGATATTTGTTCTATCTATTCTGTTGAGAGGCATTGGTTTTATCTTTTCTTGATACCTTCAGTATTTTTGTTTAAAAATCATCTAGGGGACCCAGGAGCCCTCTGTCAGACAAACAGAATTAAAAGGGGTTGAGGTTAAATGACAAGCAGTTCTAATAATGTTTTATGTACCATGCTGATTTCAGGGAGACTATAGAGGTAGATTGTCCTAAGGAAATCAGAGATCATCTAGGAATGTCTGGATCTGCACTGACTGGCCAATCTGGACTCTGCTTTCAGTATAGAGAAAAGTTCTAGAGATCAAAATTTCTCCCAATCCTGAAGAAGAATGTACTAAATCTCCTCCTGCCAGGACACACCTAGAGAGGATGAGAGGCCCAAGGCCATCTTTTGGCTCATCATATTGGCCTGACTTTCACTTCTTTACCTTGACCAAATAGGAATAACCCTGACATGACAAAGTATTGATGCATTTATTGGTAAACTACCTGCTCTTTCCTTGATCAATCCCCAGAAATTCTCTGTAAATAATGGAGTGCCACAAATGGAGATTTATCTAGTCCTGTTGGAATTATACAAAATAACAAGCCAAGTTTATTTAGACATCTAGCAAGGTTCAGTGTGAAAATGGAGATAGCAGCTGATTGAATTAAATGCATTCTAGTGGTCTGAACTTAAAGCCCACTCTTCTTAGGTAACCTTATGAGAGTTTACTAACTGATTGTAATAGACTTTTAAGAAACTGAAAGCTATACATATGGTCAATATTCTGGCTGAATATGATAACAGAATCAGTAAATTGAGTTCTGTTTTCTTTGTTGTAACTAAACCCAGGAGTACTGGGACTTTTCTACAAGCAACACCTGTAACACTAAAGAGCATATGCTGGAGAAGACGGACCTCAAACATGTGCCTAAATGCTCAGCGAACAGGTATATGCTATGATGCTTTGATTTCTGTTTTTTAACTTCTGTGTTATCATTCCAGAGAGAGCTCTGACTCCCAAGGTTAAAGAAGAACATTTACTGCCACAGGTCCTAATTAGTTTAAGTAATATTCCCCTGTCTAATTGATCTGAAAATTTTCAGATATTGATAACTGCAGAAACGAACAAGTCTATTGTCTCATTAAAAGCTAAAGTAGCATTAGATTTTACCACTTCTTATTTAGAGAGCCTACAGTCCTTTGTCAGCCTAAAAAATTACAGAAGATGGAACTTTACCCACACTCCCCTTTAATTATTTATATTAAATCTCTGGAGAAAATTTGAAATAAGAAGGTCAGCAGAAAAGATGCCAGAGAATAAAAGCTAGAGAGGTCATGGGAATTCAACTATGGCTTTGACATCAATTGGAAATTATACTATGCCTATCTACCCCAGAGTTTGAGAAAGTATGTGGCTACCCTGTTAATGTTAAGGATAAAAATATTAGTACCATGTGTGGGAGGCCTTTCCCCCAGACCCAGAGTGGGAAAGGCAATGAACCTCAAAGCCCATTTCTCTTGACTATAGGATTCTAGGGCCCTATGATGTTCTCTTCTACCCAACAGCTGTTTTAAATTGCAGGATTAAAGAAGATGCTGGAATATCAATTCTCTTTGCAGTCACTGCCTAAATGAGTAAAAAAAACCCTGCAGATTCAGCTGATTGAGCTCCCAAGATCAGGATTATCCTGATGTTCCTGCTGACAGTGGTAACTGCAAGAAGATTGCAAGAGTGAACACCAATTTGTTTGTTATTTGGACTCTTACCCAGACTTAGATAGAGGTAACCTAGGTCAAATAGTCACCCCAGGAATCTCTCCCCTAAACTTTGACTTATGTGATATTTTGGGATTTCTGATTATACTCGACAAGATCTCCTGCTACTGAGGTATAAGTGTTAAGTAAAGATATGGGTACCATCCCATGAATGAGGTGGTCTGGATAGAAAAGTTGCCCAGAGAGCACTCTAACTTAATGCTTTTCCAGAAGGGAGTCCCAGGAAATGTGGGGTAAAAGTGAGCTTTCTCTGCAGGATATAGGCCACCTTGTAAAACACAAGCAACACACAAGCCCTAAGATCAAATTACAGAGGGAGCAAAACTCTGAGGTTAAGCCTGGAGATCTCAGGTAGACACTTGGAAGTGCTATTTAATTTGTAAAAAATCAGGCTGTCTTGGCCTAAATAAGATCAATATTTGGCTTTAAAAGAATAACATCAAGACTTACTCCCCAGTAGAGAAGTATCAATTAAGACAGAATCAATACAGTCCAACTGCTAGTCATAAGGCAGCAGTATCAACCTCTAAAATGAAACAACCATATGAGTATGGTTAAGATTAACCACAGGTTGGGGTCCAAGTGATAGCACAGCAGTAGGATGTTTGCCTTGCACTAAGCTGACCTAGGACAGACCTCATTAGATCTGGTATCCCAAATAATCCTCCAAGCCAGGAGCAATTTCTGAGCACATAGCCAAGAGTAATCCCTGAGCATCATTGGGTATGGACCAAAAACAAACAAACAAACAAACAAGAAACAAATAAACAAAAAGATTAACAACACATACGAGTAGAAGGAAGGAATGCTATAAAGGAATGAAGGATGTAAGTTTAGAATTAACTGCTGCTGTTTTACTTCTGTAACCGTGCTTTGCTTTAGCTATAAGGACACCTATGACATCCTTCAGATATGTGCAAAAAGGATTAGGCCAGACCAACCAGTTCCAGGAACTTCAAGAGAATGTACCAGGACAATCAAATAAATTAGCAATACCTGGAAGCCTGTGGGAATTAAACCTTATGTAACTGCACACTAAGATCTTGGGCAGCAAGAGTGCCCATACCTGACTGACACAAAATGTATTACAAACCTATGTTTTTACCCCTCGTTTGAAGCCCCAGCAGCCCTATTAAAAAAAAGAAGGGCTTTCAAGTCCCATCTGGGTCATCATCATCTAGCAGAGGTGCAGCCCCAGCACTGATTGATAACTGAATAAGCACATTGATAACTGAATAAGCTCCCTTGCTTTTGCATTGCTGGCATCTACCCTAGTCTTTGTGGGTCATATCTCAAGTCCAGAGCTAAAAGCACTTATGTGAGACTAAGTTAAACTATTTGAGTTATGTCCACAACTCTAGTAAAACAATCATTATGATTAATAAGTTAATATCAGTATTAATAGAACCTAAAATATTTAGAAATCAAAATTTTAGAGATTTTTAAAGGTACTCAACAACAAATTTTATGCTAGACATGGAAGATGTTATTTTTACTGTCAATTCCTGTTTCCTAGTTTTAGGTGAGCAAAATTAGCTGCTATCCCATTGGGGAGTGATTCAGGTACCAGGACCTAATCTTTTCCCCCAAGCACTGTGGATAACGGTATAGACAATAGAGCTACCTTCTCTCCAACTGTGAGAACAGCAAAGTTATGGTGCACAAGCAGCTCTCTCATTCACAGAAAAAATACATATGCCTCCCTGCTACTGGCCAGGCCCTGGTAAATGACAAGGTCTATATAGTTATCAGTGGGGGAATATTATTTACTACCATCAACAGGTTGGAATGATCCAGAAAATGTGAATCCTCATTGTAAGTGAGGCTGGTGAATTTGGATCTTGAGCAAGTACACAGCTTACAGATTCAAAACCCTTCCATAAGCCACTTTGGGGGGAATAATTCCAAAAACCTTTTATTTTAGGTGCAGATGGAATATTTTAGTGTCTCAGCCAATCATATTATGAGGAAAGAAAGACTAGGAGAAAAACAAGATATGTGCTCTGTTTAAAAGAAAAACAGGGCACGTACTCTTTTAAAGAAAACAGGGCGTGGCTCTGTTTAAGGAAAAAAAAACAGGACATATGGTCTTTTTTGGGAGAAAAACAGAATGTGTATTCTGTTAAGATCAGCTATACCCATCATCAGCAATGATTTCTACAACAACTCAGACTTCTATGGGAAGCAAATTAAGCCCAAGATATTTTTTGCTGGCTATGCTAAGGGAAGGCATCTATGCCCACCAGGTAACATCAGGAGCCCCTCTTGTGTGAGGACAGCATTTTGAAGGCACCATATGCCAGCTATGTGATATTATAAGTAGGGGCACAGGTTGTGCCTAGCCCGGAAGCTCAGAGTTAAAACTAAGTTAGTGGCTTTCAGGAGTGAATCTCTGGGCCATAAAAATACCACCCCTAAGGCAGCAGCATGATGACAAAGCTCTTACCTCTTGCTTCTCATTGCAGTGCATGTTTACATGGCCTGATAGACCAAAGTGCTTCACCCCACAAAAAGGAGATCTACCTATGGCTTTTGATGGCCTATGAGCACAAGGATACCCACTCTTCCTCCAGGGTTCTACTGGGCCTTTGGACCAATCAAGCTTCACCCTTCTGATGCCCCTATGTAAATATTGTTCTGCAACTCAGGAACCCTCGCCTGGGTACCTTTGATGATAAGATATTCTTTAAATAATAAAGGTAGTTTTAATTAGTGTCCAAAAAGGATACATTAGGGCCCGGAGAGATAGCACAGCGGTGTTTGCCTTGCAAGCAGCCGATCCAGGACCAAAGGTAATTGGTTCGAATCCCGGTGTCCCATATGGTCCCCCGTGCCTGCCAGGAGCTATTTCTGAGCAGAGAGCCAGGAGTAACCCCTATGCCCGCTGGGTGTGGCCCAAAAACCAAAAAAAAAAAAAAGGATACATTATGTATTTATAAATAAAAGTTAATAAAGCTTAACATCCTATATCTCTATCAACTTCTGGGTGTTGAAATTAAATGCAAATTACTTACTTTGAAATACCATACAAATCGTAAAAGTCAACAAAATACAGGTTGTTTAGTATATTTGAAAAATATGTTGAAAGTATAAATATAATTTTACAGAACATTAAGGGTAATATATTATCTTTATCTTAAAACATAATTGGATTTTATAATAAAATAAGATAATCATTCTGGGTTCAATTGTTGAAATTCTTTTTGAATCTCACCGTCCCTGTATATTTTTTAATTTCATCACTTATTAATTGTGTGACTCTGGGCTACTTGACCTTTTTATGTAAGTTTCCACATCTGTTGCCACAAACAGGGTCATCATGTGCTCAATCAGTCAGGCACATAGACTCACTATAGTCTCAAAACTTATATTAAAAGGTGTGGAAAATTATGGAAAAACCAGATTTGCAGCTGACCATAGCAATTTCAAGAGAACACCCAATTCCTCACTCTGTGAAAGCCACACCAGCTGTACCCACCACCCACAACTTCTGCTTCAACAATGGCCTTTCTTTCCAATCATCTAAGACTCTCCACAAACAGCAATCAGACCAAACTCCATGTATAACAGGTTGTTAACACCAGGACATTTTTGGTGTGAGTTTAAATACTTTTCCCCATCTTCACAATCTTCTGGAAGTTCTGGCAGCCAAAAGCATTCCTCACAAAAACATAGTATCATTGGTAGTGCTTGGTATTCCTGAACTCTGCAGCAACAACAACTTAATATTTGTACTTTTGCTTAATTTTCATAGGAAATAAGACTTAAATATATGCATTTCCATTTCAATATGTTGCAGCATGATGTTTAATAATATTTCACCCCTTTAATCAGGAAAATCATAGTTTAAACTAAATATTTATGCAGATTTCTATTTGCATAAATATGCAAATTTCACATAAGAAAGTATACATTTGTAGGACTGCTGTTTACTAAGGTTGACAAGACTGGGTCAGTTTAAATAAACTTAGGCATAGTCTATCCAAATAGTATTTTATTTTTGAATAAAAATGCACATAAATAGACTATCCCCACATGACTGAATGACTGATTTGCTTCTTTTAAAATATCTCATACCATAACTGTTTTTGTTTCTCTTCATGGTCTCTGATAACAATAGAAGTCTTGGGTAAATTTAATAGAAACAATGAAGAATCATTGAAGTCCCAGAAGCACAGAAAGAAAATCCCCACAAAAAAATTGACATTTAAGGACACCATTGTAGAGAAGTTTCAAAAGCTAAAGCACATGAAACCACATCCTGCCTGAAGAGTAGCAGCTCAAAGACATTCAAAGAAAATAACTTCAAGAAAAATCATAGGTACAATGATGAATAATACAGATAGGAATAGAATATTGAAAACATCAAGATAAAAAAGTGAAAATACATACAAAGAAGCATCTTTAAGATTTACAGTGGATTTATCACAAATCATACTCAAGTCCTGAATTTAGTGGTGGTATTTACTGACAAAACTCAAGGAAATGAAAGCTTCAACAAGTCAGACTTACATTCAGGTTTGAATGAAAGATACATAGCTTCATGGAAAAACAATAGCTCAGAAACTTTACAGACACAAAACCAACCTTAAGAAAGAACTGAAGGGTCTACTTTAAGCCAAGGTTGACCTTACAAACACAGCAAACTTCCACAAAATATGTCATTAACCTATGACCATCATGTTATTCGACATCAATTGCATAAATGCACCAGTTAAGAGACAGAGAAGCACAACGGATCAATAAATTTTTCCAACATTTTGCTGCCTGCATAAAACACATCTGAAAAGTCAGAGCAAACATAGACTTAAAGTCGAAGGATAGACAACAATCATTCAAGCAAACACCCTTAAAATGGCTTGTGTGCCCATACTAATATAATAAAACATAGACATTAGGATTAAAAATGATTAGAAAAGACAGAAATATAGCTAGACAAGAGGAACATTAAAAATTTCTCAAGATCACTAATCATTAAGGAGACACAAATAAAAACAAGAATGAGAAATCATTTCACACTATAGAGATTAGGACAATTACATAAAAACAAGGACAAGTGCTGGCCTGGATACGGAGAAAACTCTCATGGTGGTAAAGTGAACTGGTCCAGCTTTTTTAGAAATCATTATGGACATATCTCAATAATCTATAAATGGAGTATCTATATGATTCAGTAATATAACATCTAGAGATATACCCAGGAAGCAGAAAAACACAATAAAGAAATGCCCTCTGCACTGTATTCAGCAAAGCACTATTTACAATAATCAGAATCTGGAAACAACAAAGGTGTCCAAAAAGATGCTAAAGAATTTGTGGTTACCCAATGGAATGCTATGCAACCATTAGGAAAAATAAATTTATAAAATTTGCTTATACGTGAATGTCCAAAGGGATTTTTATGCTGAGTAAAATTATCTAGAGGTAAATGAAAAAACATAGAATAACCTCACTAATTTGTGAGGTATAAGAAAAAAAATGAGATAGTATAAGAACAATATCCAGAGACAATAGAGAAAATAGCCAGGAAGTCCAGTCCAGTGTAGGAAGCTCACCGTTAAGAAGAGTGAGTGCAGTTAGAGAAGCATCTACTAGGACCCTGTAAATTTTAAGTGATCACTCTAAAGAAGAACTCGGTTCTGAAGTGAAGAAAGTGCACGCAAGGCACCTCTCCGTTAACAACAGAGCAAATCAGTGTCAAAAAAAGAGAGATAAGAGAGGAAGAGTTAGAGAGAAAAGCAAATTGCCTTCTCTAGGGACAGGCAGGTGTGGGGGAGAGAGAGAAACAGGAGTCATCAGTGGTGGAAAGGGTGCACTGGTTAAGGATGGTGTATGTTGTGTAATTGAAACCCGACAGTAAGGAATTTTTAACCACAGTGCTTACATAAATCAATTGATAAAAAAGAAAGAAAGCACAAAATTTCTTATTTAAAAAATCACTGGTTTTTCAAGATCTTAACATTTTCAATTTAATTCTAGGTTATGATTGGCTCTAATAACTTCATAGTAGGTTTTAATTGCAATTTTATTAATTAAAATAAGATATAATAATACTGAAATTGCTGTTTATTTCATTCCTACTAAATCTGAATTTTTTCCAACTTCCTCTCAATTATGTTATAAGGAGCCTGAAAATTTTAATCATTGTCCTAGTACATACAAACTTAAAAATGGCTATTCTTTACAGACAAATGTTTGACTTCTCAGCACCTATAAAAAAAAGAAAAGTTTGGTGTTAACTGTTTCATGGCCAGAAAAGACACATTCTCAGATTAAAGTCGAAATTATATTTAACAGATATGGAAATACCTAGAATTCCACTTTGATTGATCCCATGAGATACACAAATTTACCTTTATGTCTTAATTGTTATTTCTCCAATATATCAAATTACTGAATTTAAAATTATATCAGTTTTATTACTCTAATCTGTCAAATAATAAAATAATGTGAATATCATTTGCTCTAAAACAGTCTTATGTTTTTCTCCTTTCTTTTGCATAGATTGATTTATAACTTTTTCTTCTATTTATCCTTCTGTTCTTCTTTCTCCAGATTTCTACCAGGTTCTATGTTAAATAGTTTCATTAAATTACATGGAGTTTGACTTCCTCATTAAATTTAATCTCTTCCTTTTTTACTTTTCAATTAACAATGGCATGTTATCAAGAGATTATTATGACCATTAATCCATTTATTTCTTGTTTGATTATTTACATAAAATTTTTGTATTCCCAGTGAGAATATATTTAAAATACATTCTCTTTAAAATTAAAACAAAATCTTTTAAATTAGTTTATTTCATTTAAACATACTTTAAGTATGTGTTTTATTCATTGATTTCTTTGCTAATGGAAAGAGGAAAGGAACTACTCATACACCAGCCCACACAGCAGAAAATTGACCATCTCAGAAGTAGAGGATGAATAAAGTCCCCACCTGCAAAAAGCTAGGCTTGTCCTCTCAGTCACCCAGAATTACCATATGATGGATGACCCTACCTCATCAGGGACCCTCAGGGACACCAATCTGATGACAGTTCAGGTAGGCTGTTTGGGGCATGATATCACCAGTTTTTTTTGGAGAAAGTGCAGGCAAATTTCCTCCCTATCTTCCTTTTTTTGGGGAACCCTGGCAGCATCACCATGTTCAAATCAGTCAGAACCCTAGACTCACTCTTTTCTCAAACAAGATGTAAATGGAGCCATAAAAATTATGGCTACATTGGCTCACACAGAAAGCTGGCGTAGGGAGGAGAGTGTGGGCCAAGCTCAGGACCCACTAAAGCCATGCTTGCTGCATCTATCTATTACCTAGAATCACCATTTTCCCAAATGGCTCTGCCACATCACTGACCTTCTATAATTTCTTTTGGGGTCATCAATTTAACACACTTCAGGTTCTTTGGTTTGGGGGCTGATCTCATCAGGTTTTTTGGAGCAAGTGTGGGTATGTTCCCCTAAATCTTGTTTCTTTTCTGAGAAAGCCTGCCTGTTGAGTACATGCCCCTAAACGCTGTAGTATCAGTAATAGTAATGTGAATTTCTCAACAACTTCATTTGTTTGATGTTGCACATCCTAATGAAACATCTCAATTTAACAGAATGAATAGCTAACAAGAACTTCCTAAACCTTCTAACATTGTATTATTGACTCATTCAAAAATTTTTCACTATCTTGCTTATTTCTTTCTTCTTTATTTCTTTCTCTTCTTTCTTTCTTTCTTTCTTTCTTTCTTTCTTTCTTTCTTTCTTTCTTTCTTTCTTTCTTTCTTTCTTTCTTTCTTTCTTCTTTCTCTTTCTTTCTTTTATTTTATTTTTTATTTTATTTCCATTTCATTATCATTTTTTTCTATTTGTTTTCAATTACTTTGCTTTCACTTACCTGGAAACAAATGTATTATGATCAATTATGTCAACTTAGTGATTCATTTTCTTTTAAATAAAATAGTGCATCAAGAGAGATAGCATGTAGGTAGGGCGGTTTTTTTGCATGCAGAAGGACGGTGGTTCAAATCCTAGCATCCCATATGGTCCCACGAGCCTGCCAAAAGTGATTTCTGAGCGTAGAGCCAGGAGTAACCCATGAATGCTTCCAGGTGTGACCCAAACACCAAAAAAAAAAAAATATATGACATTAATCAGATAAAAAAACTATAAGAATATTTAGTAGAGGCATTGGGAAATAGGTGTATACAAAAGTAATCAAAGAAAGAAAGGAAGATAGGTTTATGTTTACATTAGGTGGCTGTTGTAACTACCCAATAAAGCCTTTTATCACAAGTGGAATTTTAGTTATGAAATTGATGACTAAGTAGAATAAGTGAAAAGAATAAAGGTACCAGTTGATCCAAGTTTGTGTAAAAGGATTCAATAATATGTCACATTACTCTGAAGCTAAAAAAGGGCACTGCCTAGTTACCAGTAAGCCTAACCCTAAGACTACAGCTTTTGTAAGAAAATACTTTTATTGCAGTTCAGAATGCAAAAACGTTAGGAGTTCATAACTACCTATATTTTTTTTAATTTTAGAAAAGAGTTATAAGGGACAAATAAAGTCATATAAGGGCCAGCAATCAAACAAAAGGCCAACCACTTGTTTTTTACTCAGTCAACAACGAGTGGAATATCAGGATTCATTCCCTCTGTACCAGTAGATATAGAACATCATTAAAAAAGAGGAGGTCAGGGAAGGGGAGAATGGAGGAGGAGGAAGGTAGAGGAGAGGAGGAGAGAAAAAACAAGTGGTGACAGAGACTAAAACCATATCTTGTATATTTCTTAAAAAGTAAGAGGTGGGTTTCAGAATAAAGGGACAAAGTTCAATGTCCAAATGCATCTCAATTTCAAAAAAATCTCATATCTCAAATGATGATGTGTAGTCTCTGTATTCCTACCACAAATGCACCACGTTCAAATCTGAAACCCATCTGGATACAATGATGGCAAATGGAAAGTTTGAATAAAATATATATTTATATGAGTTGCTTTTTATTCTTTTGCTATTTGCAAAATTTTTTTGAAATTTTAATTATTTTATTTATTTCCTCTCTAAAGCACGTTCTATGGACCTTTTTCTTTATCCAGTTTATCAACATCAATATCAACTTACCTCTTATTTAAAGAAGGGATGCTTTCTTGAAAGGAACTCATAAGGCTATGTACACAAACTTGTATATGATATCCTCTGTGAGAAATATTTATTTATAGAGAAAGAATATTCTTATGGAGCTTTTCATTCTCAGTACCTGGAGACCTGATCTCCAAATTTACTCAATGTATAAAGCAAAATTTAAAATGGTGTAGCAGGCATTTACTACACATTAATTTTATCCTTGTTTGCTATGCCTCCCTTGATATCTATTTTAACAAATAATACCCTCTCTTCAACCCCCATAAGTTCACTTAGTTGAGCCACTCACTTGACATTTACAGCCATATAAGCAGTGACTCAGTTTACTGACTATCTACCAAGTAAAATAAAGTTTCACATTCCATTATTAAGCTTCCTTTTTTAAAAAATAGATTCCCTCATATTGTTTGATATTTGTTAAATTTTCTTGCAATTTTCCAAGCCACCAAAAGAAAGGAAAATAAAAAAGATGAATATAGTACTTGTCCTGGCTTTACATTGTCCTTAAACTATTACAATACACAAGTATAGTATCCCTCAAGCACTAGGGCATACTCCTCAAGTAGTTGTTATGCTTATATTTTCACCTAGTAAAACTTATTGCTCTGGGGCCAGAGCAACAGTGCAGCAGGTAGGGTATTTGCTTTACATATTGTCAACTTGGATATGATCCCTGGCACGTCATATAAATTCCCTGGAGCACTGCCATGAACGATCCCAGAGCAGAGAGCCAGGACCATCACCTGGTATGGCTCTAAAAAAATCACTCTTTTGAGAGATGCTCTAGGCATTTTTGTTTAGTCTATCCAAGAAAGGAAAACCTTATGGGCAAATTATATAAATAAAACTGGAAGCACCCAACCAAAATATGTCAGAAGTAATTTTAAGATGTATATAAAGATAAATATGTATGAAGCACATAAATAACCTATAGATAATAGCAGAAAAGCTACTCAAATATGTCGCAGAGAATTCTGAGAGTTAATAATTTTAATGATAAGGTTTGGGGACAATTTATATGTAACAATATATAATGTAGAAACTGGGAACTAAAAGAAGGTTGCTGCTACAATAAGTCTAAATTTTGTAGCTTAGTTTGGGAATAAAAACTTTATAGAAGAAACAGAGTATTGTGGATTCTGCAGAGGTATGAAGCTCATTGACCATGGATATCAGGAAGCCATAAATTCAAGATAGGATCTGTAAAGGAGTTTCCCTGCTCTATCATGTCCAAGATTAAAAAGGCACAAACCTTAAAGCCGAATTTACTTAAGAGCCAAATCTTGTTAAAGAAAAGCCACGAGAAGTCTCTGATTGAAGGTGATCCTAAAGTGCTGTTATTGGAAATCTTCTGCCAAAGGATTATTAATACCTAGAGTTTAATGCTGAGGCCATTCTGGAATCCCCAGCATTTCGCGAACTCCATTCTGAACTTATCTATATAACATCTTAGGGTGCACAATTTTATCCATATTTACCTTATACTCAATTCTAGATATATTTAATAAACCTCAATTCCTTTACTTTATTATATGGTCACCTGAACCTTTCAACCCATGTTGTATTATTTTTATCTGACTCCCCCTTAAACTTATATAGTTTAAACTTAAACTTCTAAATTTCTAAAGTTTGGAGTTTTTTTTTGTTTATTTTATTTGTTTTGGGACTACATCCATCAACATTTAGAAGTTACTACTCCTGGTCTGAAGTCTGGGGTTACTCTTGGTGGTGAATATAGGACCATATAGATGCTAACTATCAAACATAAGTTGACTTCATGCAAGGTAAATCCCCCCAGACATTATATTATCTCTCCAACTCCTCTAAATTAAATACTTAAGTAAAGTACAAAATAAGGTATTTTAATTTAACTAAGAAAGATCTGAACTTAGGCAATAACAAAAGAAATGAAAGGAAATTTATCCATAAAATAATAAAGTATCAATATTTTAGAGAATATAGAAATGGCATTAATCTAAAGTTTCATTTTAAGCAGCTATTGGGAACAATGAGCATAGCCAAGTGATGTTATTGGATATACATAATGGTACAACCACTTTGGAAATTTTTTTTTAGTTTTGGGCCACACCCAGTGACTATCAGGGGTTACTCCTGGCTATGCACTCAGAAGTTGCTCCTAACTTGGGGACCATATGGTACGCCAGGATATTGAACCGTGGTCCATCCTAGGCTAAAGCACACAAGGCCTTACCACTTGCACCACCTCTCTGGTCCCCCATTTTGAAACTTTTATGGAAATATTTGACAAGCTAAAACTTCTTTATATTTTCCATGAAACAATCATTTCTTGGATTACAAAAGTTGACTTATCAGACTAAAAAAAGCAAACTATAGACCAACTTTTCTGATGAATATACATGTAAAAACATAAAAAACCCTCAAACTGCTAGCAAAACAAATTCAAAACATATTGTAAGAATAATATACCATGATCAAATTGCAAGCAAGGATAATTCAAACTAAAAAAATAAAAAGGAAGAGTAAATAAAACTATATGTCTTCCCATGTTTTCTGTAAATCATTACTCAAAATCATCTCCTTGAAACCTGCTAGTACTATAAAATATTATATGGGATCTCCTTTTTACCCACTGCCTTTTACTATTACTTATTTTGTATGTTCTGTTATATATTATCTCTATATTTTATTTATATTTGCTTAGTATTTTGCATTAATAATTCTGAATAAATGTATTTCTTATGTAGCTTTATTACTTACTTATACCATCCTTTGCTCGAATACTATTGCCATAAGAATAAAATCTATTTGATTTGCTCATTAATATGTGACCAAAACAGAATGGTGTGTGGCATATTAAAAACATTTAATGGTAATTTAAGGAATTCAAGAATTAAAAAGTCTAAAATTTGCTTGGAGATAAATAAGGCAATTTTCAGAAAAATGTATATTCTCTGACTAAATTTACATAAAACAAAAATTTTGTTGTTTTGAAATATTATAGAAGTATAAAATATAAAATAAAATAAATTATGGTCATAATCAGTAAAGTGCCTATTTTGGGTTATAGGGATCTAGTGGAAGCCTCATTCCCCAATCCCAGGATATTGGAGGAATGTTGATCTTCAAACAAGCACCTACACAGAAAATAATGTACACACATAGTAAAAGATAAAAAGGTTCTGAAATTTCCACACACAATCCTTCCACTACTATTAAGCAAATATCACAGTAGTAGAAATACAGAAACCAAAAATGATTTTTTTATATAAGACTCGAGGTCTTTATTGGGAAGTGCAAGACCATACCTTGGGGTGAATAACTAGTAGGTTAAAAGAACAATCCAATGGATGCTTCAATTCAAAGGTGCTTTCATCCAATCATTGCCAAGTACCAACAAAAGGTTATAATGATAGAGTGAAGACTAGTTTTACCAACATATCCCCCCTCAACTTTATATAAAATGCAGAGATATGAGGTAAAACAAAAATTTATTGTCCAAAATCTTTAGGTAAAAAAGCTAAACCTTTTATGTAAAAGATAAAAAGACTGGCAATTTTTGCATAGGTGCAGCAAAGGTAAGTGAACATAGAAAAAAGACATTTGGCCTAAAAAGAGTGTATTTGTTCAAGAAGCATACTTCCATAAGACAAATAAAGGCTCTAGTCATATTAATTTGTCTAACCCCAAAGTCTTTCCTAGAAGGTCCAGGAAAGATTTTCCTCTGTAATGGTCAGACTTCAGGAATTAGATATATTGATGTTTGCACAGATCCTATTTGAAAGTCAGAGTTTCATAAAATATCTCCTGGTATCAGGTGGTAGTGCAGGGAAATCCACCTAAAAAGCAAATCATCTCTGATTTCCAATTCATCACCAGTGTGGTATTTGATACACTCTGGTGCAAGTAGGTGCCAAGGCAGTACAATAGCTTGTCCTGTTAGAAGGTCAATTTCTGGGGTTGTAGAAAAAAATAGTGCTTCTTTCAAAGATTGATCCCAAGGTTCAGGGATGATTGCCCAATGTCCAAGTGACTGAAGCCTAAGACAAGTCACTATAACAAATATTCAGAGTGGAGGACTCCACTGTAAAAGTATTTGGAATTCATATCCCTAAAAGATAATAACTCCTCTCTGTATCTAAAATTTCCCCCATTTCAGAGAGACTGAGGGGACCTGTTGGCTTTGTGTGTTTCTCTTTTCTTCTTTCTCCTGAAACTCTCCTGAGAGGGTCAGGAAGGGCCCAGCAAAAACTGTCTACTAGAGGTGCCCAGGCCAAAAGGCCAATAAAGACTGAGTAAGTGAAAACCAGCTACCAGAGAAGAGCCTGAAAGAGAGGTGATTCCTTTGTCCGTGAATGTGGGAGGGGTCTACACCTGCTGAGAGATGAGTAAGTGAGACAGACTGAGGGGACCTGTCGGCTTTGCATGTTTCTCTTCTGTTCTGTCTCCTGAAACTCTCCTGAGAGGGCCAGGAAAGGCCCAGCAAAAATGGTCTCATAGAAGCTCCAGAAGAGCTCTGCTCTTTCACTTTGCAGCCATGTGCAATCTTTCAAAATAATAAACCCCACCATAACACCTAAAAAAATTACACTACAAGCGTGACAATGGGGAAACCTCACAGGCAAACACCATGCACAGAGAATGAAGATGATAGCTGTGATGACCCCAAAAAATACCAACCATAAGTTTTACAATTTTCAACTTGAATATTCCACATTTCACAACACATACACACTATAATAACTAGAATAAACAATACCAATAACAAATGTTTAAATTACTGTGTTGGTACGCTTTATCTTGACTGTTTTGATAAAGAAGGTAGCAATATACATGAGCATGTAAAGGCTCCCTCAACCAAAAAGTAAACTATTATCATAAGGTTAGACCAAATAGAAGCTAAATTAAAAATACATGGCTGGACAATTCACTTAAGCAACCACAATAACTTATCACAGGGAAACATCTCACCAGTTGTAGACAGAGTCCCTGCTCCAGATACCAGGTTTAACGTAAGCCTCATGCCTCAATTCAAGGAGATTGAAGGGACATAGGCTTAGAAACAAATGCTAACACAGGAAATAGTCTAAACACATTTAAAAGAATAAAAAAAAAAGGTTCTGAAAATTTTACATGCACAGTTCTTAAGAAACAGATATCTCAGTTGTGGAAATATCAAAACCACAAATGGTTATTTTCTGAAACCTGGAGTCTTTATTGAGAAGCACAATCTCTTTATTTAATACATGTTTTGATTTTTGTCTCAGGAGAAAATTGAAATCTCCAAACATATCAATTTATCCTAGATTGCCTTATTTTATTGCATAAAGTTTTCCAAAGTATTCTCTGATGATTCTTTGAATTTACATGGTGTCTGTTTTGATACCCCTCTCTTTCTTTCTGATTAGTTTATTAGGGTTCTCTTGCTCTCTTTTTCATTTTGAGCCTTCCTAGTAGTTTATTAACCCTGTTTATTTATTTTTTTTGGAAGGGGGCACACCGTTGATGCTCAGGGGTTACTTTTGGCTACGTGCTCAGAAATTGCTCCTGGCTTGGCGGGTTGGGGGACCATATGGTACTAACTGCCATTTGTCCTAGGCTAGAGCTTGCAAGGCAGACACCTTATCTATAATGCCATAGCTCTGACCCCTAACCCTGTTTATTTTTAAAGATACTCTGTTCTGTATTTAATTTGTCCTGGTATTATTTTGGGAGAATATATTTCATTAATTTCTTCTCTATGTTCTAGTAATTCTTAGTATTACCTGCTTTGAGCATCATGTGCATGCCATTTTCCATTTTAAGTAGTACTGTCAAATTATTTATTTAGCCTCCTTTTACATTCTGATAAAATCTTGTGTAACTATAAAATTTTCTCAAAAAATTGCTTTTAATATGTCCCATAAGTACTGAAATCTTGTGCCAACATTCTCATTTTCTTCAGTTATAATTTGATTCCCAGTATTATTTCTTGTCTAACTTTTTGTTCAGTAATGAACTATATAGTTCCCAGGTGTTGAAGTTTCTCCAATTCTATTTGCGTTTATTCTCTATTTTTAGTGCATGATGTTTTGAGAAAATAGCTGCTATGATTTCTATCATCTTGACTTTGTAGAGAGGCAAGTTTTGTGTCCCAGCATGGGGTCTGTCGTGGAGAATAAACCATGTGCATTAGAGAAGTACATGTAATTAGCTTTGTGGATGTAAATGCCCCTCTATATATCTACTTTAGCCATATCTTCCATTTATCCTTTTAAAACAAATATTTCCTTACTGATTTATCAGTAAGAATTTGAACTATCAAGAGAGGAAGAAGTGATGTTCAAATCTCAATTATGATTGTATTGCTATTAATTACTGTCTTCAAGTCTCAGCATTTTTAAATACTTTGATCATTTTTATTAGGTGTGTGTGTATATATATATATGTATGTATATATATATTGGAGATAGTATATTGTGCATATCTCTTGATCATTTAAAAATAAAAATTATGTCCCTTACATTTTAGAGCCTGAAATCTATATTATCTGATATTAGTATCCTGCCATTTTGAAAGTTTTTTTTTGTTTCTGTGAAGAATTCTTTCGATATTTTACTTTGAATCTATGTTTACTCTTTTACTCTAACTTTGAATCAAATGTCATTTTTTCAGTCTGCAGAACGTTGGGTTCAATTATCTATCTGTCTTGCCACTTTGTGTCTTTCAATTGGTGTGCTTAGGACATGGTAATCAAGAGAGATTATTATCAAAAAGTTTTGTGCCATCATACTATAAAAGTTTGATGTATTTATGAAATGGATCATGTTAAAAGAACCCCTTCCAATCTTCTTGTAAAAGTAGTTTCAAGTCTGTGAAGTTTCTGACCTGTTGCATATAGTGAATTTGTGTATTATTGCTTCAAATCTAAATGACAATCTTTCATTTGATAAATCAGTCATAATCATTTCTTTTTTGGGGGAATTTTGAATTTTGGGCCATACCATGCGGCACTCAGGGGAACCATATGGAATGTTGGTGATTGAACCTGTGTCCATTCTGGGTCTGCCACATGCAGACACATGTCTTACTGATATTTCTCTCTCCAGCCCAGGATGCTCCTTTCTATGTAATTTCTTTTTTTGATCTTTCTGTTTTATGTATTCTCTGTTTTCTTCATTCTGATTAGATGTGGATTGGGGTATTTTATTGGGTGTCTTTTAGATGGTATCCTTTGGGCCTCCAAGATGTGGGTTTAGGCTCTAGTCAGCTCTATGAACTTCTCAGTAATACTGTCTTTGTTCCTTTTACCCAGGGGTTTCCTTCCTGATACTAGGGGACTTCAATAATTATTATGTTGATCATCGAGTTCACCCCAAATTTTTCTTTTAATTCATTTATTTTGAGTCTATTTTTTCATTTTCTATTGTTGTCTAAGGTATTTGCACTTCATTTTTGAGCTCACTTTTTGTCCCCAGAAGTTTTCTCATGCTTGTCTGTTCAGTTGTTTTTCTGTGCATTTTCATTTTTAATTTTTTCTTGGAGAGATAATATAGTGATTTAGTGCTGATTGGGTCTTTATGATTACAATAGTCTCCAGTACTCAAGTTTAGATTCTGAGATGCTTTACTAGTTGCTTTGGTAGTCTCTAGGTTTGTATTTTCTACACTATCGTCCCAATTTTTGTGAACTCTCAGAAAAGTCATCCGGGTATTTTATGGAGATAATATCTTGTGGTCATGTTAGTACCATCTGACTGGAAACATTGCTTGGGGAAGTTGTTGCTAACCTGTGGGAGAAGCACAAAGTTTGTTTTGAAACATTGATACCTGCTACCAGGAGATTCTGGGGAAAACATTATTTTGTAGCATATGGATCTCATGTTAGACCTATATAATAAGTGTTAATTAAAAAACTTTAAGAATATTTAAGTGTTAAAAGGGTATATTTTTAGCCTCTTGCTGAATAGATTATAGCTAAATATTTAATCATAAAATAGACATTATTATTATATTATATATTATATTATACATTTGTTATACACTAAATATTAATAATATGTGTGAATGTGATTGGGGATATAAGTAAGAGTTTGGAGTTCTGCTGCCATCAAAGAGTTTAAATTTTACTTGTAGGCATATATGATTTATATATATATAATATATATAAATTATATATTATATATAATGTATATATATAAATCATATATATATAAATATATATAATATATATTATATAGTAACATGGAACAGTATCACAGGTTTTAGGATGCAATTAAAACCATAATGTTAGACTTTAGTAGTTATATAACAGGTATCTAGATTCATAACCTGAGCAGGAAAATGGAACACTTTAGAGAGAAAAATCTCAAATATTACAATGCTTTGGTTTGTGTGGGGTTCTGTAACAAAATTAAATCACGATGTCTTATAATATACATTGATATTTTTAGTCTGTTGATTATAAATCTGAAAAAATATAGGAAATTAGATATAACCTTCATTTTTGTGATAAAGAACTTTACGGTAAATATTAATTTTAATATAATTTAATATTATCTCATTTGATATTTAGACATGTTTGCAAATAGAAAAAATATTCTCAGGCATTTTCTTCACTCAAGTGTTAATAGATTTAAATAAAATTGTTAACATTAACCAGTTGTTATCCTGCAAAAAATATTAAAATCAGCTTTACTGAAGCAGTCTTCTAATTGGGAACTTCATCATTTAGCCATTGAATCCATTCCTCGCTAAAACATGAATGTTTCCTTTGTCCAACTGAAGCCAGATGGAAAAGATATCTTAATCATTAGTATTTCTAGTGAACTAGTTATTGTTCTCCAAATGGCTTTCTTTCTTGGATTATTGTAATCACAGCTGAGACATTTTTACTATTATACAATGCATATTTTCTTCTGAAAGATATTGGTCATACTATACACAAGATAAGCTATAAAAGTCACAAAAATCTCCTCATTTCTGAATTTATTATATATGGAAGTTGAAATGTTTTAATGAATAAATATTTCTCGGCTTCAATTAAGAATTATCAAAATAACTGTCACTAGCTTCCAACATAGATTCTTTAATCACTTCAATGTTTCTATCCTGGTTCTTTGCTTTATTTTTAAATTGATTTATTTTTTACCTAAGTCATAGGCAGTACCAAGCACAAAAATAATTTAAAGTTTTGTTTTTAGAGTCAAAAATTAAATTCTACTTATATCATATAATTTAACCCATACACCCATATAATTTATTTAACCCATACTTCATAGATCTCTATAGCATAATTTTAGGTTCTTAACGCATAAACTCATGCTAATTTCTTTTCTCTGTCACATTGCAAGAAAATCCATTAGTTGCCAGCTATGTTTATCCACCTACGCAGGTTTTAGAAAGAGTGACAATATTTTTCAGACACTTTGAATTCTTCTAGTAAGCATTCATTGGTTTTAGTAACCATATCACACATTTTAAACACTTTTTTATTTGCCCCGTCCTCTGCCCTGCAAAAAAAAAAGATATTTCCTCTAGGTTTCTTGCTATCATACTGAGTTCAGTAATTCTTTAATTATTTAGTAGTTTGTAATTACAGGAAAATTTTCAATTTTTGCCTGAGTCTTTGAAATAAAATATTTTAGCAATGAAGTTTTATCTACATGTAATGCATTCTTTCACCTCTTGCTGCTGTAATATTTTATAATGTTATTTATCTCAAATTTTAAGTAATGTATTCATGGAAATTATTATTATTAAATTACTAATGGTGTTATAAATTATTCAACATTTTGGACTACAGCTAAATTACCTTTTGGATTTGGCATATCTTGTATACTATACTCTAGGACATATTCCATGCGAGGCACTAGTGATAAAGTAGTGAGCAGACGAAGAATGGCACAGACATTAATCAGGAACAAAACCAATATACTAGGTAGAATATATGAAAGCATAAATGCAAGATACCAGACTATCTCATAAGCAGGACTGTTCCTCCATTTGTCATTTTATTATCTTCTTTACTTAATAGAATGATATTAAATTGAGAAATAATATTCTTTGTATTTACAAGGCATGTGTCAAAATAATGAATAATTAAATAGGTATTTCATGGGTTGTAGGTATCTTGAGAGCATAAGGTTTATGAAAGAGCATAAGAAACAAGTCAACATAGGTGCTATCTTAAAGGTTACTCTCAGTTTTAGAGCTAAAAGAGAATTTAAAATTTATGAAAGATATTTTATTTATTGTTTTTTGGGTTCAGACCTTGTGTACTCAAGGTTTATTCCTGACCCAAGGACTATTTCTGGTGGGTACAAGTTACCATGTGGGTTTCTTGAGATCATACTTATATCAGCTTCACGTAAGACATCTTAATCATTGTACTACTCTTCTTACCCAAGTCGGAGGAAATTCATAGTATTATGGTTTTCCATATTAAAATCTCCAAATTTCATCAGTTTTGTGGAGAGTATCTTACACCTCTATATCAACTGTTTCCTCTGAATTATGCATATGCCTTTACTAAAAGGATCTTGTTTGAGATAGTAAATTACTAGTAAATCTATTTCAATGTGCTGTGCAAAGCAAATGTGACAATTCCTTACTATTTTGAATTCAAAATTTATTTCTAGAATTTATGGAAATAATGGATGTATAAAGTCTTGTATACTTTTAATTCTCAATATAATCTATGCTGAGCATATACTATATTATGCTAGGATCAGAAACAAATGATAGAGAAAAATATGATGGTTCAAATATTGGTGTAATATTTTGGCAACTATAAAAATGTATTGTAAAGTATTGTGAAGTACAATAAATCAAAAATATTTAAATAATATAAATGTGGGGATGATGAGATAGGGCATTTGTTTTGCATGAAGCTAACCTAGATTTAATTCCTAGAATTATCTGTGAATACAGAACCAGCAGTTAAATTCTTAGACATACGTGTGCACCTCAAAGAAAACAGAATTATCCTTGTACCCAATTCAGGAGTATGCACTGAGCATAGTTGGGTGTGATCCTAAATACATAAACAAAAAAGGCAACAACAAAAAAGGTAATTTCTTTACCTTAAAGGGCATTGCTGAGAACAATTTTCATACTGGTAAGTAGAAACTTGACCTAAGAAGAAAAATATAACATAACCTAAAAGGGTGGCTATGAAATTGAAGGAATACTGGACTTATGTTCCAGTCTTATGTGTTTTCCATGTTCGTATAACAAGGAATATTATTTACAATAGAGAAATATTGAAATTATCTTACTTTATGCCCTTTGATATTGAGAAGATATTTAATATAAAGAGCAAGTGAAAGAAAACTAATTGGAAAAAAACTGACAGTTCTTTATTCATTGAAAGTATGATGATTATTTGGAATAAATGAGAGGGAACAGGGAGGATGAGCACGGGGGGGGGTCTTTTTAGTATTAGGGTAGCACTGATATAGATGATGAGAGTGAAGACAGTTACGTGCAAAAAGCTATAAGAAGTTAAAATTCTGACACTATAACTTTATGAACCAATGGTAAAAGAAGAAAAAATTAAACATAAACACAGAGACAAAAAGGAACAGGAAAATAAGAGATGCCCTCGAATCAATGCCACTGACAGGGCTCCCTAGATCGAATGTGTGGAACATTTTTGTCATTGAATTGCTTAAAGAGCTATTGCAATGTACTAAAAAAAAAGGTTATTCCTTGATATCAGTTGTTCAGAGATTTGGCACAACACCAATATCTCCAATTATGTAACTAATACTCTTTATATTTTAGATGTAAGATTCTCACACCTCCTTTTGAAGTTTATGTCCTCAGGAATTGTTAATCTGATTCAACAGTCCCAATTTCCCTATGAATTATAAATGATTAAAATAAATCAACACATATTAATCTTCAGCTTTTCTAAGTTCTTTTCCAGTCCTTTTCAGTCCTTCCTGACATGATGTTTGCATTATTCACATATTTATACAGGTTAGTTTATCTAATTTTCCCAAAGTGACTTCCAATTTAGAAATCATACCAAATACTAGAATACACAGAGTTTTGAGTATAATGCCTAATTATATTTCTGATTCTGAAATAAAGCTAATCATTTCAGTTATAGCACTTTATATTTTTACCATTGAGGGAGAGATATTTGACATTATTTTCTACATGAAAAGAATAACATTAATTTTTAATCTATAAAAGATTAAAAATAACAAAAATTTACATCATGGATTTGATGTCTCTATTTAGGAGTAGTGAGTTCATCATGGACCCTATATCTGCTTCCCACCAATTCACTATTTTATTTTTGTATTTCAGTAAATATGACACATTAACAAGAGTGGATATAGTGAATTCAGTAACATTGCGGCTTTTTTTTTTTTACTCTTGTATACTTCTCTGTTTTTTTTTTTTTTTGATGATCCTATAATATTTTTAAAAGTGACTTTAAACACTTAAAAACAGCACTTCAACACAAAGAAAGCCTGTCTGTAGAGGATAGGCGGGGGTAGGGTGAAAAGGAGGGAGATTTGGGACATTGGTGATGGGAATGTTGCTCTGGTGAAGGGGGGTGTTCTTTACATGACTGAAACCCAACAAGAATCATGTTTGTAATCAAAATGTTTAAATAAAGATATTAATTTAAAAACATTCAGGATCTATCCCTGTCTCTGCACTCAGAAATTATTCTAGGCTGGCCTCAGGACCGCATGTAATGCTTGGGATCATAATTGGATCGATGTGTTCAAGACAAGTATTCTACCCACTGTAGTAACTTTTCTGTTTCTAAAATTCAATGCTATCCTCATCATTTGCTATTAATATACTTAAATAAATATCATCTCAAATTCTGTTTATTTATATTGAAGGAAACTGAAAACAATCAGTCATAGAAACTCCGATCTTATGGAACACCATGGTACAATTTAATCTTTGGAACTGAAAATTGATTTGTAACTAAAGCTATGATATCAGACAGTAACTTGCTACATTTTATCCAGAGAGGTACTATAGAACAATGCTTGCCCTGCACGCTGCTGACTTTGTTCAAAGAATAGGCACTTTAATATTATAGATAAGTCTAGTCAAATCATATGATAAAAATCTATAGCACAGCACCGAGGCACATTTTATTTTATCACAACCACTAAATTCACTATTACATTATCATTAAGTAAACAAGTATTTTATCATTAAGAAAACAAGTATTTTTATCATTAAGTAAACAAGTATTTTTTTACCTCTCTTGGATAATTTGATATAAGAATGTCAAAAAGTTAAGGTAATTCAAGTTTCTTTATGGTGATGTTTCTGTTAAACGCTGGTTTGACTCCCGGTACCTAATGGTACAGATCTCCTAAAAACCACCACATATGATCCAATGCTTTATAATTCACCTAGAACATAATTTAATTGAAAGTGTATTTTTGGAATAGAGAGAGGAAAGTGTAAGTTACTTGCTGGCACATGACTGACGTTGATTCAATCCTTAGCATTTTATTTTATTATATTAGCATTATAGATGTTTCTCTAAGTACTGTTAGGATTTACCTCTGACTACACAGTTAGGAGTAGTATATGAGCATTGACCAACATAGCTAAAAAGATAAAAAGTAAAGTACATTATTTATCATTTAAATTTGAGAAACTAAATTATCAGTAATTATATCAGTATTTTTAATTTGGAAGGAGGATAGAGAAAAAAATGTCTACCAAAACTTTGTAATCTTTTTTTTCATTTCTATGCATAGGAAACCTTATAAAAATGAATAAATTTGAAGGGATAATCAGTGCTAACTAATATAATTTGATAGCTGAAGACTTTTGTAATCTGTGATACTCTGGAAAGTCTACCTGACATCTTTAAGGCTAGAAAGATAGTAAAGTATATAGGGTGCTTTATATATATAAGTATATAGGGTGCTTTTCAACAGCTGACTTAGGTTTGATCTACAGCATTCCATATAGTCTCTGAGTCTATCAATAGTGATCCTTCAGGACAGAACCAAGAGTAAACTAAGCTCTGCAAGATATGCCCCCCCCCAAAAAAAAACAGAACAAAACACTCATAGACACTCACACAAACACATGCATACAAGTAAATTTTTGAATTTACTTAAGCCCATGCAAAACTTGGTAGTCTCCCTGTTGTCATCATTCTGTTTTGGAAAATAAGCCAACCCTACCAATTCTGGTTAGAAAGAATAGCAGGAGGATGCCTTATAAAAGTTGGTGAGTCACAAATATGAATGCCTCTTGACAAGCCAAATTGTATGTAGCTGTTATTGGTTCATTTTGTGAGCCGTCGTGAAAAGCTCATTTTATTAAATTGATGCTTAACAGGTTCTATAAAGATATATTCTCCCATTATATTTCCAAATTTGTAATCTTAATATAAATGACATGAAAACAGGTGAAATAAAGATTCTTTGAATGAAAAATACAGAATCAGTGATGTGAACTTATCAATGGAGATTAAAGCAGAATATAACAGATGAAGTTGGTAACTATTAGATTGATTTAAATATGAAAACTTATAGAATCTTGTTTTCTCAGTTTTAAGTAATATATATCAGTGGCGCAAAAGGAATGCTTTGCTTTTTCACATACTACTCAGCCTCCCTTACTTAAATCACCATAAAACAGTTTCACCAAGATTTCAATTCAAGACCAATTGATTAGTTTAACTAATACCATTTCTACAAAGGATACTAGGAAAAGGAAAAATACCAGTTAAATTGGCTGATGTACATACAACAGTTGTAGTGCAACTGCAGGGAATGTTGAAACTTGCCTAGAGGTTTAAAGTTCTCTTTTACTGGAGCTGAAAGGAAGGAACTTGAGAGAAGTTAGGAGTGATATAATAGCTAGGAGCATTCTATTTTTATATAGTTTTGAGGTTTCCATTATCATAAACCACCTTTTACTTTTCTCTGGTTAGGATTCTAAATTTCAACTCTTATATTTTAATACATAGGAAAATCCAATTTGAATCAACAGAAAGCATGTGCAATGCAGAATTCAATAAACTATATAAGATCCATACTCATCTAAGATTTAAATTAAGTATTTGACTTAATTTATTAAATTGTAAAAATTAATTATTTACTTTTTTATAACTAGTGCAGTGTAAGGCAAAGACCTTACTACTGACTGACCAAGGTTAATCATTAACAACATATATAGTTCCCTGGTTCTTGTCAGAAATGAGCCCTTAAAGACAACCAGGAGTAAGACCTGAGTGTCTCTGGGAATAATCTAAAAACAAAAGCAAACTAGAAAAATTTAAATCAAACACTCAATGTAAATATTCTAGTGCTTACCTAGAAACAGCCTCTTAGAAAAATACAGATATGCTTTATTATTATCTATACTGAAATCTTTTGGGGGCAATCGCCATGTGAAATAGCAGACAGTGATAAATGTATTAGTATTTACACATTTTCACTCACATATTCCCAATAATTCTTGAAAGCTACTTTGCAACATATTGAGACTGAGATTGTGATGATATTTTATCAATGCTAAGTTGTTTGGCATACAGTACTGTCAATATAGAAATGTTATTGTAATAGTGTTTTATACATTAGTACTACTGACAGAGTAACATCTTCTAAATAATGTCTTCTCTATTAACATGTTTGTAACCATGCTACTTAAATAAAAAAATTCTTATTAAAAATAATCTTAGTTTGACAATAGAGAGGGAGGGTATAGTGGAAACTTGCCTTCCACACAACCATCTCAGTGTGGTTACTTTATCCTTCACCACCAGGAGTAATTCTTTAGCAGAGAACCAGAAGCAAACCTGAACACTGCTGAGTAGGACACTCCTTCCTTAAAAAAAATACATAAATATTTAAAGATATTATAAAAAAATTAATAAAAGACATAAATTTAAAATAGAAATTGTACAGATTCAAGTTTAATGAAACAGAATCACAACAACCACAGTCAATCTGAAACGATCCTATCCTCATCCATAGTGGCAAGGACAATTATGTTATGGTAAAAACACTCTATAAGTTGCTCACTTAGTAATAAAACATATACAAATGCAATTAAAAGTTTGGTAAATAAATATCTAAATAATAATGTGTTACTGCAATAATAAAATCTAATTAAATGCATATTTATTTAATATATTTTATACCATTTAATCCTATAACTTCTTATTATAGCTTCTGAATAATGGTTCTTCAAGCTTTAATTAACCATGTGGCATTAATATTAATATTAATATTAAAGAAATAGGGAAGCTGTTCAAATAGTGGTTATTTTTCTATAGGCTATGATTTAGTCATATAATAAGAATTTTATTCTTGAGAAATTCATATTTTTCATTAAGCAGAATTTAATAGCAATACATTCTATATCAATATTAGATTTATTTCCAATACTTACAAGTCTACAATAACTGTTGGTTAACTTTCAAACACAAAGCTGAATAAATATTCTTCATAAAAGTGATGAATATCTGCAAGTTACTGTATTTTTTATTATTTACTTTTATTCAAATAATCTTAGAACTGATTGTATACATTTTAAACTAGTTTTGACTTAAAATTATGCTTCTGCATATTTAATTCCTAAATTCAAATTACATTTGAATTATTTTTTTTTGTTTTGTTTTGTTTTGTTTTTTGTGCCACACCCATTTGAAGCTCAGGGGTTACTCCTAGCTAAGCGCTCAGAAATTGCCCCTGGCTTGGAGGGACCATATGGGATGCAGGGGGATGGAACCATGGTCCTTCCTTGGCTAGCGCTTGCAAGGCAGACACCTTACCTCTAGCGCCACCTCACTAGCCCTCATTTGAATTAGTTTAAACAATAATGTTTCTTAAAAAATCCAGTCAAAATGTAATATAAATTATAAGAAGACTAAATTTAGCAATTGGCATGGATATACATCAGACTTGAGGTTCTGACTCTAGTTTTTCTGTTTGCATAATTTATATATTGACAATTTATTTATTATGCATGAGAACTTACAGACTCCAATCTAATTTATTATAATAGATCATCCAGTAGCAAAAACAAAAATCAAAAATAAATGTTTATACTCAATATTGTGTAAGAGTGCTGTAGTATGTGTTGGAAATCATATTCTATATAAATGTGTTTAATGTCATTTTTTCTGAATTTGCTGCTGACTTGATAAATTGATATGTAATACTATTATTTCATGAATTCTACTTTTAAATTGTTAAAGAAAGATATTATGTATATAAAAGTTAGATTTCTATTTTCCAGAAAGTTTTGAAGCTAATGATTCATTTATTTGCAAATACGTGCACATTTTTAGGTGTCATTGTCTTCAACCATGAAATGACAACATTTAAAGCATGCCATTAAAATGCATTCTACCTGATTTGTAGAAGGAATAAATATTCAAAGATGTTATACATGTAATCCTATTAAAGCAGAGTTTGTGAGGAAATGTTTCACATGCTCTTGAATCTTTGAAGCTCATGATGGTTGTAAGCCATGCTATCGCTCTGTTGTTAAATTTTCCCAAAGCAGTTAAAGCTAATGGAAGTAACAAATGAAATGCTGTAAATCCAAGAAAGCATCAAGCCTGCTTAATTCCTGAGGCATAAATTTTAATCATTGGAATAGAATTTTTTTTGTTTTCTTAGCTAATCTTACTTTCCTTTGTTTTTCCCCAAGAGGATTTGATGTTTCGCTAAGAATGAAATCAATTACAGTACAACTGCAATTTATAAGAGATTTAACCCTAATAAAGAAGTCACTAAGATGAGAAAAAAGGTGCTATTCAAGCAAAAGATTCTCTCATGTTCTCTCTTTCTCTCCTCTAGTTGCTCCCTCTGTCTCTTTCTCTTTCTTTTTCTCTTTCTCTCTCTGCCTCTCTTTTTTCCATCTTTGCATGCATAAATTTTGTTTAACAGCTTGATTTCATTTTTGTTTGAAAGTTTGGCAAATCAAGCATATATAGTTTACATTTTATTGAAAATGATTATTTTATGAATTCAGTATTTTCTTTTATGGAAGCCAAAATATTAGTTTATAAAATTCATATAAGTAAAACTACATAATCCTTTAGTTTAAATTTATATAATTTAAGTTTATAATAGCTACAAAATGTTTCAGACATAACATTAAAATAATAAAATCAAAGACATCAAAAATTAGAAATTTCCAGAACTGAAGAGTGCATGTACCCACACCCTGGAATTCCAGAAAAATACAAGATTAAGGAAATACACCCAAATAAAGGGGCTGGAGTGATAACGTAGTGTTAAATATTTGCCTTGAATATGACTGATCCAGAATGGACCTCAGTTCTATCCCTGGCATCCCATATGGTCCTCCAAGCCAGAACGATTTTTGAGTGCATAGCCAGGAGTAACTCCTGAGCATCAGGGTGTGGCCAAAAACAAACAAAAAATGCACTGAAAGAAAAATACCCAAAATCATTTTTTATATATTATTTCTCCTACCCAGTTTTGAGATAGAATTCTGAAAGCAGCAGGATAAAATGGTAAATTACATACACAAAAGCAACTTTAATATTGATAGCAGATTTATCACAAGCAATCCTCCAAACCTGAAGGCGGTAGAATGATCTAGTTAAAACAATCACTGAAATGAATGGTTCATCAAAAATACTTCACACAGCCAGACTTTTATTCAGGTTTTAAAGGATACAGAACTGTATAAAAGGATACACAACTGTATAAAAAAGCAACAATTCAGAAATTTTAATGACTCAAAAGTAACATTAAAAGAAGAACTAAAGTATATAATTTAAAGCTAAATGGACACAATATAACAAAACTACAAAAATATGGCACAAAATGTAATGAAAAAATTTCTATCTACTAATGGACTAAATGAACCAGTTAGGAGTCACAGATGAATCAAAAAGTGAATCCAACATTTTTCTTTCTGCAAGAAACATTTGAATATTCAAAGCAAACAGACTCAAAGTAGGAGGACAATTCTTCAGTAAACAATTCCCTTGAAAAGGATGGGGTGTCCATACTAATATCAGAGGAAAAGACTTTAGGCTCAAAAATATTATCAGACATTTCATCAGTGATGGGGTTGGTTTTTCCTAAATGAAGGTTTCAGGGATAGATAATGACTGGAGCAATTTAAGATACACACAGGTTTCTCATCTCCAGTACAAAAAATGGGTTAACGAGGCCTATCTATGTAGATAGCTATCCTATGTAGTATTGTCACTGCATCTTATGTATCGACATTCCTTTCCTAAAGAGAAAGTAACAGTGTGAGTTTTATTTGACAGGTTGAATTGATGGTGATGAGAAAGAAGAGGTACAAGAAGAAAGGGGAGAAAGACAGAAGTATTGAGAAGAGAAAAGAGATAAAGGAAATGTTAATTTGCCCAAACGTGCTTGATGAGTAGGTCCTGTAATATAGTGGTTTGCAGTTGACTATTTCAGTGGACTGGACGGTCACATGCTTCAGGTTTTAATAAAGGCCATAAACCAGAGAAAAAGGGTATATTGAAGTGTTTTATCAGGACATTTTCATATGCAAACTGAATATGTTATCTAGTGTGACTGAGCACCGAGGTGTCAAATTAGGGTGTCCACCCTTTGTATCCAAGAACTCCTGTGGACAGTGAAGCCGAGAGGATATTTTAAATCTAGTATGATTAAGGCATTAAGACACAATTTTATGAAATATTTCCGCTGTAGTCTCTGACTTGCAACCATGTTCTTTACCTGTAACCAAATATAAGATCCCTAAGATATTATAGGCCTTTGCGGCCTTTGCAGTAAAAAGCTGATTCCATAACTGTTTGCTCTAAGCCTTTGTTTCCACTGCTTCTGGTTTTTTTTTTTATGGTATAATGGATACTCGATGCTCTGTGTTGTTAATATTCCATTTGACTTGGTCACTACTATCCAGTAAATGTTGACAACTACAGTGCTTGGAATTTCTACCCTATTAGACCATTGTATCTGTTACTGGAATATTACATGTATATATGGTGTATATTCTAAGTAACTCAGAAAAGTGCTATCATTCTGTTTATCCTTCATCTTCTGGCTTACTTCATTTAACATAATATTCTGTAGATACATCCACGTTGCTGCAAAGTCCATGATTGTATCATTTCTAACTGCTATGTAGTATTTCATTGTGTATAAATACCACATATTCATGATCCACTCATTCGTTGTTGGACATCGAGGTTGTTTCCAAATCTTGGCTGTTGTGCTGAGTGCTGAGATAAATAATAGAGTGCACACATACTTAAGGATGAATGTCCTTCCTATTTGGGGATAGATACCCAGGAGAGCAATTGCTGGGTCATATGGCAGCTCAATTCTGAGTTTACTGAGCACTCTTCACACTTTTCCATAGGGGTTGGACCAGGTAGCATTCCCATCAGCAGTGGATGAGAGTTCCTTTCTTACTACATCCCTGCCAACAGAGATTGACCCCATTATTTTTATATGAGCCATCCTCATTGTTGGTACCTCATTGTTGTCTTGATTTAGATTTTCCTAATGATGCGTGAAGGTGAGCATATTTTCTTTTGTTTGTTGGCCATTTTTCGGTCTTCCTCAGAGATATGTCTATTCATTTCTTCTCCCCATTTTTCTATGGCTTTATTATATTTTTTGGAGCTCACCTTTCTGAGTGCTTTGTATATACTAGATATCAGCCCTTTATCTGATGTGTTGAGTGCAAAAATTTTTCCCATTTCATTAACTGTCTTCTAGTATTAAGTAGGGTTTCTTTGCCATGCAGAAAAATTTAGTTTGATGTAGTTCCATTTGTTTAAGTTTGACATGCTAAAGTTCTTGCCACTGGCATTCTATCTTCAAAGACATTTTGATATATAGGTCTTAGAGTGTTCTGTATATTTTTCCTCAATAAACTTTATAGATTTGGGATTTGGGTCTGATTTCAAGGTCTTTAATCCATTTTGACTTGACTTTTGTGTTAGGAGTGAGGTATGAATCAATTTTTAATTTCTTAAAGATGGTTATCCAGTTGTTCCAACACCATTTGGTGAAGAGACTGTCTTTGCTTAATTTCAAGTTCTTGGCTCTTTTGTCATATATTAGTTGGCTGTATATTTGGGGGGTTATCTCTGGATATTCTGTTTTAACCTACTGATCTGAGACTGCCTTTGTTCCAGTACCATGCTGTTTCGATTACTATGGCTTTATAGTAAAGCTTCAGGTTAGGTAAAGAAATGCCACCTAGCTTCTGTTTTTTTCAGTATGTATTTGGCTAACCTTGGTCTTTTTCGTTCCAGAAGAATTTTATAATTGATTTTTTTAAATCCTTAAAAAATGATGTCTGTATTTGGATAGGGATTGCATTGCATCTATATAGAAATTTAGGTAAAATAGTTATTTTGACTATGTTGATTTTACCCACCCCATCAGTGACAAAAGGCCCAGAAACTGGGAAAATCTCCCAACTCTAACCCAATCTTTCTTAGTTAATTTATTAATTTTTTTACCTTATTTTACTATATTTACCTATTATTCTGTTCTCCTCTCTTGTTTTGCTCTTCTTTCCTCTCTGTCTTAAGCTATACCTAAGCTAATTACTTATCTTTATTCAACTAGTTCTTAAGAGCTCAGACCCATCCTATCAGGGTCAGACCTCTAACAATAGCATAAGAACAGATCACTACTGTATGTTTTTATGTGGGCATGAGTACATTGAAAGAGAAATCCTCTATGAGAGCCAAACATAAATCGTAAACAATAGCCACTCCTATATACTATCCCTCTCCCACTGCAGAAATCTTACTATCCCCTCACCCCACATTTCCAATCTGATATTCCACCTTATTAATGCTCTTTTCACTCAGTTCTTAACCAATTAGATGTCAAGACCAACCTCCTGCCCCAAGAAGCCATCACTTAAATCCCAGACAAAGGGACGCCCATTCAGCCCCACATCTGTTCCCCAGCAAGAATCTACAATCAACACCCCTGCTGACTCATGATCTGTGGCTCTTCTTCTCATACGTCAACCCCAAATTTGGACTGTTGTTTGATACCGGACTCAGCTCCAGAAGGATCCCTAGTTTCAGAACTCTACCTGAGCCCTTTCTGCAGTAAATCGTTTCTCAATCTCAACAAGACCAGGGTGTGTGATGAAAATGTGCCCTGAATTCCACTCCCTGCAAGATTATCTCAAAAGACAATGAGGAAGCCTATATTTCCTTTATAAATTCAAGACCTTTATAATTCTACTGCTTAACCCATTTAGCCCCAAATGTAATGTAGTCTCCTGCATCAATTTTTTCCCTTATTTTTTTAAACTTATTTTTACTTATTTTTTCTTTTATATATTGTCTTGTTTCTGCTTTCTTTTCTTCCTTAACTCCACCTGTCTTGGTTCTGCTTGATACAAAAACCTACAAGAAAAAGTCTTGCCTGGCATAATATCTCAAGTCAAAACCAGGACACAGAGATGACGGAGCTTGGGACTCTCACCCCCAAATGCACCAGCAATATAATATACCACCATTTCTTCATGCAAAGGCATACTAAAAATGGGGAAATTTTACATATAGAAACAAGGTATTATCTACTAGGGGTAAGAACTCATACACTTTACAATACAGGGGCACCTCCCACCTTGAACATAGGTCATGTGGTCCTAAATTAGACTCCATGTGATTAGACAGTGTCCATCCAACCCTGAAACCTAGATCTAAGACACAGAACTGACACAGTTCTCTGCAACATCTCCAGAACCAAACTCCCTCTGGGATATTCTTTTTTTTTTTTTTTTTTTTTTTTTTTGGTTTTTGGGCCACACCCTGTGACGCTCAGGGGTTACTCCTGGCTATGCGCTCAGAAGTTGCTCCTGGCTTCTTGGGGGACCATATGGGACTCCGGGGGATCGAACCGCGGTTTGTCCTAGGCTAGCGCAGGCAAGGCAGGCACCTTACCTCCAGCGCCACCGCCCGGCCCCTGGGATATTCTTAATACTGCTCCGACACAAACATGCACCAGTTTTGATATGATATACTGACAATGAAGAAATGGCAAAAACTTTGTCTAAGTGCAGGTTGTCTTACCTCACCTCCTAATGACAAGATGAAATCAGAAGACATGTCATCCTTTGATCTGTGCAAAAGCAAAGTTCGATATCATAGAAGACCGACTGTGACAAACATGACTGGGCAAACCTATCCTAGGACCAATAAAAAAAAGACCCTAATCTAGGCCTTGGCCTATGATCGTACAACAACCAAGATATCTAATTTCTGAGGTCTGACTGAGACAGCTGCAATCGAGCAGATCTTCTAGAAACATAGGGAAAGACTCTATCCTATGCTTCATCTTAGGATCGGGGCAAAAACCAAGACTACCAACTACAGAGGACTGATTAAAAACAACAGTAATGGAACAGAACTCCTAGAACCATAAAGAAAGACTCCATTCAAGACCCTATCCTTTGACCTGTGCAAATACCAAGATATCTAGCTACAGAGGCATAATTTTATCATCCACAATGGAGCTGAAAGTTTCCAAACATCACAAAAGGACCTAAGGGAGAGTAAATAAGCAAGGATGGAGCCTGGCCTTATTACCATGACAGTATACTTCAAGGGTGGAGAAACCCTGTATCTCTTAGACCAAGGCAACATTCCCTTTCTAATTTCCACCAATATTTACTGTGCCTATGCAAGGAAAAAAAACAGAAGCACAAATTAATTTTTTTGGTTTTGTTATTGTTGTTGTTTGTTGTTTGTTTTACCATGGATTTTCTTTTTTTGTGCTTTGTTTTGTTTTTGTTTCAGGACTGTGGTTATTGTGTGGTTGTTGACTTTATTGCTGCGGTGCTTTTCGAATTTTTTATTTTTAAAATTATTTTTAGTATTGTTATTTTTTTCTTTCTTTTCCCTTTCTTCTCTTAAATTTATAGCCTCTAGAAGGACTCCTCCCATTTTTTGCTTGTTTGATTTTTGCCCCAATTAATTTTTTTCTTTTCTTCAAACAGAACCACATAACTTGAACCATCTTGTTCTGCCTCACAAATTCAGGGGAAAATAATGGAGGGTACCAAGACCAGACAGTCATATGAACATTAAGTAAAAATAAAAAGAAATGATCAGACTTAAACACCAAATTCAAAGCCAAAGACAACAAAGTCAACTACAAATCTACAACAAGCTAGACACAGAGGGGACCACTTATATTAGCAGCCCAGAAGATAAAAGAGGGTGATATAGGATGCATGCTGGGAACAGAGTGGAGGACAACATTGGTGGTGGTAATGCCCCTGATTCAAAGTCACTATGTACCTAAACTATTACTGTGAAAGATTTGTAAACTAATACTGTGAAAGATTTGTAATTCACTTTGGTTAAAAAAAATAATACGATCCCTTGTTTGTGACATCAGGCGGGGAAAATCCACGAAAATACGCTTTGCCCAGTGGGGCCCAACTGTGAAAACCTGTGAGTTCTACCTGTGTATGTCTGTCTACTGTCCTCTTGCGTGAAACTCTTGGGAGTGGGGCGAAAGATGCTCCAGCAGACTTGCTCTCCCAGAGGCCATCTTCTGGGCGGGATGCCAGAACAGAAAAACCGGCAGCTTTTGTAGCAGCCGGGTCTCCTGTTTGTGACATCAGGTGGGGAAAATCCACGAAAATATGCTTTGCCCAGTGGGGCCCAACTGTGAAAATCTGTGAGTTCTACCTGTGTATGTCTGTCTACTGTCCTCTTGCGTGAAACTCTTGGGAGTGGGGCGAAAGACGCTCCAGCAGAGCATAGCTGCCTCGCTTCGCTACGTGGCTGTGCGCTCTTTCTAAGAAAAGAACACCATCGCAAGAAGAAAAAGTCACAGTAAGAACTGTGCTATATCACAGAAGCAAGCATTTCTCTCTGGACTGTTTTCTCTGTTGCATGCTCGGGCCTAAGATTTGATCCTGTGTGAGGCTTCATCCACGAGGACTCCCCTCCCTTAGAGGCAAGTCGGCCCATCCAGAAAGGGTGGAGCCAGAGTAGAGTGGTGCCTGCATCATATAGCCAATGAATTCCACCACAACACGTAGAAAAACCCACAATACAAGTGTGACAATGGGGAAACAACGCAGGCCAGCATCAGACATAGAGAATGAAGATGACATTTCTGATGACCAGATAATGACCAACCAACTAATCAACCTCTCAGATAAAGACTTTAGACTAGCAATATGGAAGATGTTCAAAGAACTCAAAGAAACCATGGATCGAGTTGAACAGAACACTAATAAGAACCAAGAAAATGTGAAGACAGAAATCACAAAACTCCAAACTGAAATAACATGTCAACTAACAGGCCTGAAAAAGTCAGTAAACGAAGTGAATGACAAAATGGATAAGCTCTGGGACAGGGTATCAGAAGCTGAGAATAGACTTGGTGCTGTAGAAAATGAGATACATAACAATACCATACAGCAGGAGATATTGGAAAAAAAACTTAAAACAAATAAGCAGACAATGAAAAAATTAGTCAAAGAATGGGAACAGATGAAAATAAAAGACTATGATAAGATCAACAGAAATAACTTAAGAATCATTGGAGTCCGAGAGACCCAGGAAGAAAATTTCCAGGAAGAATCAACGGTCAAGAACATCATTAAAGAGAAACTTCCAGAGCTAAAGAATATATGTGATCAAATCCTGCATGCTCGAAGAGTACCAACCTAAAGAGACCCCAGAAAAACCACCCCAAGACACATCCTAGTCACAATGACAAATCCCACAGATAGAGTCAGAATTCTGAAAACAGCAAGATCAAAAGGGGAAATTACATTTAAGCAAGCATCCTTGAGATTTACAGCAGACCTGTCACCAGAAACACTCAATGCCAGAAAGCAGTGGTGGGATATTGTGACAAGACTAAATGAAATGAATGCTTCACCCAGAACACTATACCCAGCAAAACTCACTTTCATGTTTGACGGAATAATACATGCTTTCACAGACAAAAAGTATCTCAGAAACTTTACAGACACAAAACCAGTCTTAAGAGAAATACTAATTTAAGACAAGACTAACCAGAAGACACACCAAATTTCGATATAAAGATGGCATTAAATCCCAGGACAATTCTTTCTCTCAATGTCAATGGACTAAATGCACCAGTCAAGAGACACATAGTGGCCAAATGGATCAAAAAACTCAATCCAACCTTCTGCTGCCTACAAGAAACGCACCTGAATAGTCAGAACAAACATAGATTCAAAATAAAAGGCTGGAGAAAAATTATCCAAGCAAACAACACCCATAAAAAAGCTGGAGTGGCCATACTAATATCAGATAATGCAAACTTTATACTCAGGAAGGTTGTAAGGGACAAAGATGGACATTTTATAATAATCAAGGGGTATGTAGAGCAGGAAGAAATCACTCTCCTAAACATATATGCACCGAATGAGGGGCAGCAAAATATTTAATACAACTGCTGACAAATCTAAAAAATAATATCAATAACAACACAATAATTGTGGGAGACCTCAACACGGCTTTGTCAACACAGGATAGGTCAACCAGACTGAAACCCAACAAGAATATACTAGACCTGAGGAGACAAATGGAAGAAAGAGGCCTAGTGGATATATATAGGACACTCCATCCCCAGAAACCTGGATACATATTCTTCTCCAATGTATATGCGACATTCTCCAGGATAGACTACATGCTGGCACATAAAACATACCTCCATAATATCAAGATGATAGAAATTTTGCAGACTACCTTCGCTGACCACAAGGCTCTGAAATTATTTGTAAATTCCAAAGGGACTCAGAAGAAAAACTTTAACACCTGGAAGTTAAACAGCCTCATACTCAATAACCAGTGGGTCCGAGATGAAATCAAGGAGGAAATCAAAAGGTTCCTGGAAACAAATGACAATAAAGACACAAACTATCAGAACTTATGGGACACAGCAAAAGCAGTACTGAGAGGAAATTTTATAGCTTTGCAAGCACACATCAGGAAGGAAGGAGCTTACCTGAGTAGCTTAATGACACAGCTAATAGAACTAGAAAGTGCTCAACAAAAGGACCCAAAAATAGGAAGACAGAAGGAAATAACAAAGCTGAGAGCAGAAATCAATGAAGTGGAAACCCAAAAAACAATCCGAAAGATCAACGAAAGCAGAAGTTGGTTCTTTGAAAAAATAAACAAGATTGATAGACCACTGGCAAACCTAACAAAGAAAGAGAGAGAGAGAAACTTGATAACTCGTATTAGGAATGAAAAAAGAGAGATCACTACTGATATGACAGAGATTCAAAGGGTAATCAGAAACTACTTTGAGAAACTCTGCGCCACCAAAAATGAGAACCTGGAAGAAATGGATAAATTCTTGGACTCTTTTTTTTGTTTGTTTGTTTTTTGGGCCACACCTGGTAAAGCTCAGGGGTTACTCCTGGCTATGCGCTCAGAAGTCGCTCCTGGCTTGGGGGACCATATGGGACACCGGGGGATCGAACCGCGGTTTGTCCAAGGCTAGCGCAGGCAAGGCAGGCATCTTACATCTTGCGCCACCACCCGGCCCCATTTCTTGGACTCTTATAATCTTCCACGGTTGAAGAAAGAGGATGTAGCATATCTAAACACCCCCATCACCATTGATGAAATTAAAATGGTAATCAAGTGTCTACCGAAAAACAAAAGCCCAGGCCCAGATGGATTCACTAATGATTCTTTCGAACTTTCCAAGAGGACCTACTACCAATCCTGGCAAGACTCTTTCATGAAATTGAACAAACGAAAACACTTCCAAATAGCTTTTATGAAGCCAACATCACCTTCATACCTAAACCAGACAGAGATGCTACAAAAAAAGAAAATTACAGACCAATATCGCTGATGAATGCAGATGCAAAGATCCTCAACAAAATCCTGGCAAATAGATTCAATGCCTCATTAAGAAGATCATCCAATATGATCAAGTAGGTTTCATCCCAGGAATGCAAGAATGGTTTAACATCCGTAAATCTATCAACATAATACACAACATCAATAACAAGAAAAATAAAAACCACATGATCATATCGATAGATGCAGAGAAAGCATTTGATAAGGTCTAACACCCATTCTTGATCAAAACTCTCAGCAAGATGGGAATGGAAGGAACCTTTCTCAATATAGTCAAAACCATCTACCAGAAGCCAGTGGCAAATATTATCCTCAATGGAGAAAAACTAAAAGCATTCCCTCTAAATTCTGGCACAAGACAAGGCTGTCCTCTCTCACCACTCCTATTCAACATAGCACTGGAAGTACTTGCTATAGAGATTAGGCAAGAAAAAGATATCAAGGGAATCCAGATAGGAAAGGAAAAAGTCAAGCTCTCACTGTTTGCAGATGACATGATACTCTACTTAGAAAACCCTAAAAACTCTACCAAAAAGGTTCTACAAACAATAGACTCATATAGCAACGTGGCAGGCTACAAAATTAACACACAAAAATCAACGGCCTTCCTATACACCAATAGTAAAAAGGATGAAATGGACATTAAGAAAACAACCCCATTCACAATAGTGCCACACAAACTCAAATATCTTGGAATCAACTTGACTAAATATGTGACCTATTCAAAGAAAACTATAAAACTCTGCTACAAGAAATAAGAGAGGACACACGGAAATGGAAACACATACCCTGCTCATGGATTGGCAGGATTAACATCATCAAAATGGCAATACTCCCCAAGGCATTATACATTTTTAATGCTATCCCTCTAAAGATACCCGTGACATTCTTCAAAGAAGTGGATCAGGCAATTTTTGAAATTCATTTGGAACAATAAACACCCTCGAATAGCTAAAGCAATCATTGGGAAAAAGAATATGGGAGGAATTACTTTCCCCAACTTTAAACTGTACTACAAAGCAATGGTTATCAAAACAGCATGGTATTGGAATAAGGACAGGCCCTCAGATCAGTGGAATAGGCTTGAATACTCAGAAAATGTTCCCCAGACATACAAACACCTAATTTTTTATAAAGGAGAAGGAAATCCTAAATGGAGCAGGGAAAGCCTCTTCAACAAGAGGTGTTGGCACAATTGGATAGCCACTTGCAAAAAATTGAACTTAGACCCCAAGCTAACATCATGTAGGAAGGTAAAATCGAAATGGATTAAAGACCTCGATATCAGCCCCAAAACCATAAGATATATAGAACAGCACATAGGCAAAACACTCCAGGACATTACAGGCATCTTCAAAGAGGAAACTGCCCTCTCCAAGCAAATGAAAGCAGAGATTAACAGATGGGAATATATTAAGCTGAGAAGCTTCTGCACCTCAAAGGAAATAGTGCCCAGGATACAAGAGCCACCCACTGAGTGGGAGAAACTATTCACCCAATATCCATCAGATAAGGGGCTAATCTCCAAAATATACAAGGCACTGACAGAACTTTACAAGAAAAAAACATCTAATCCCATCAAAAAATGGGGAGAAGAAATGAACACACACTTTGACAAAGAAGAAATACAAATGGCCAAAAGACACATGAAAAAGTGCTCTACATCACTAATCATCAGGGAGATGCAAATCAAAACAACGATGAGATACCACCTCACACCCCAGAGAATGGCACACATCACAAAGAATGTGAATTAACAGTGTTGGTGGGGATGTGGAGAGAAAGGAACTCTTATCCACTGCTGGTGGGAATGCCGTCTAGTTCAACCTTTATGGAAAGCGATATGGAGATTCCTCCAAAAACTGGAAATCGAGCTCCCATACGATCTAGCTATACCACTCCTAGGAATATACCCTAGGAACACAAAAATACAATACAAAAACCCCTTCCTTACACCTATATTCATTGCAGCACTATTTACCATAGCAAGACTCTGGAAACAACCAAGATGCCCTTCAACAGACGAATGGCTAAAGAAATTGTGGTACATATATACAATGGAATATTATGCAGCTGTCAGGAGAGATGAAGTCATGAAATTTTCCTATACATGGATGTACACAGAATCTATTATGCTGAGTGAAATAAGTCAGAGAGAGAGAGAGAAAAACGCAGAATTGTCTCACTCATCTATGGGTTTTAAGAAAAATGAAAGACATTCTTGCAATACTAATTTTCAGACACAAAAGAGAAAAAAGCTGGAAGTTGCAGCTCACCTCAGGAAGCTCACCACAAAGAGTGATGAGTTTAGTTAGAGAAATAACTACATTTTGAACTGTCCTAATAATGAGAATGTATGAGGGAAATGGAGAGCCTGTTTAGAGTACAGGCGGGGGTCCGGCGGGGAGGAGGGAGACTTGGGACATTGGTGATGGGAATGTTGCACTGGTGATGGGGGGTGTTCTTTAGATGACTGAAACCCAAACACAATCATGTATGTCATCAAGGTGTTTAAATAAAAAAATAAAAAAAAATACGATTAGTGGTAAGCATTAAGTACACTAGGGTTCTTCTCATTCATGGACACTTCATTACTCACTCTTCTTTGGAAGTCTTTACTGATTAAAGTTTTCCGACCCTCCATAAAAAATATTATCAGAGACAAATTATTATTTCTTAATGATAAAGTCATATGTACATAAAGAAGAATTCACACTACTAAACACATATGCACCCAATGAGGCTCCAGAAAAAAATTCTGAAAATACTGTTTAATAAATATAAAGATACACATCAGTGGCACACTGTTGCCCCGTTTGTTGGGTTCCATTTACTCCTTTATTGGTTGTTTGTGTATCCGCAAAAAGCTCCCAGAATGAGAAATTGATTCCCATCC
Source organism: Suncus etruscus (assembly GCF_024139225.1). Taxonomy (NCBI): domain Eukaryota; kingdom Metazoa; phylum Chordata; class Mammalia; order Eulipotyphla; family Soricidae; genus Suncus; species Suncus etruscus. The sequence continues at coordinate 61,348,677 of NC_064851.1, read as the reverse complement.
CCTTGACCCCTTTTTGGGTGAGATATTGGTAATGTTTATCCGCAGCAAATAATCCACACAGACAGGAGGGTAAGGGGTAAATGGTTGGGCGAAGAGAGTCCTTTGTCAGCCTGCTGCTAGCTCCAAAACACACCTAGTGCCAGCCCAGCCAACTCTGGCCAATGACCCTGAACACCTCGCTCCCCCCCCACCTGGAAGGTCAAAGTGGGACAACAGGGGTTACTCCTGGCTATGCACTCAGAAATCACTCTAGGCGTGGGGGACCATATGGGACTCCAGGGGATGGAACCGCGGTCCATCCTAGGCTAGCGCTGGCAAGGCAGACACCTTACCTCTAGCGCCACCACGCCAGCCCCTAGAATAATCTTATGGAAATATTTTCATATACAACAGCACACAATTAGTGGAAGTCTTCAATTGCCCTTTTTAACTCTTTCCTCCACCCCTTTTTACCTCTTATAAGACCAATCCACTTTAACAAAAACACACTGACTTTAAAGAAAGCATTGGAAATAGTTACTTTGTATCATATATAGGGCATTATTTTTCCAGAAAGGTGAATATACCTTATTGACCATTGCACATAGACATACTCCAAGAAAGACAAAAATCTAGGTGAGGAAACATATTGCCACATAAATAAAGAAACTAGAAATTGTAATAAAAAAATTAAAGGAAAAGCATCATTTAAAAAATTAAATTCAAGCCACAACCTGCACATTAAAATTACTAGGTGGTAGGCAGAAAATCAGAGCTCCAGTTTTATCTTGGACTGAAGTGTCACATTCTATATGAAATTGGTTAAGGTTTGACTCCCACCGATCTCCCAGACATGAAAGGCAGTTCCCAATTTCCCTGTCCGGTTAGGTCAAGGGGAAGAGTTCCAGTTGTAGAGATCCACAGGAAATAATTCACATAGTGTAAAGGTACAAGAATGGGTTCAGGAAATCCAGTGCTCAAGCAAGGAATTCAAACCATAAAAGCTTTCTGCTCCTAAGATTGAGAGCAGCACAGTGGAAGAAGACATAAAAATGAGGCCCAGCCTACTTCTGGCCCTTTCTTTATTGACAAGAATCAGGTACCACCCTAAGGTGGGAGCAGAATACCAAGTAAAAAATAATCTAACATAGTATCACCAGGTCACACCCTAGTGTGGGGTACAATTATTGATTAGGGTAGGATATAGTAACCCAACATTGGACCACAAAAGGACCACAATTCAAACAGTTTCCTAGTTTTAGGCAGTTTTCAGATACCAAGGTCTTAGAAAAGAATCATACTCAGATTGTCTGTGATCTTCCTGCCTACACAGTGAATTTTTCTAGTGGCTACTGCTTGGATCTCTTCAATATTGCGATCTCCTTTATTATTCAATTAAATTGTGGGTACATTCCCAGATCAAATGCCTACAAATATATCTCCCCTGTCTTTCCACCCATTTCCTTTTTGCTTGCAACAATGGCCATTCTGGTTGCTGATTTTTGATTTGAATGGGAAGGCTTTTTTATTTTACCATGTTAGAAAATAAGCTCTACTTTGGAATGGAGAAGAATGGGATGAAGAATTCTCCTTTGGAGATATTTATGAGCCTAAAGCATAGTTGTTTGATATTGAGATACTGTGTGGATGGAGTCCTGAGTTTCAATATCCAGATGGGATTGGGGCGGTGACTGGAAAAGCAGGGGATTTATTTGTTTTAAGTGATGCTTTTTCTTTAATCTTTTAATCTCTCTTTTCTCTCTAATTTTTAATTCCATGTAAACAATAGTGTTTAAAGAGATTCTGTTTGCATGACTGTGGTTTCGCCACAGAATAACCTTCTTGTGAGGGAGAAAGAATTCTGTCCTTGTAGGGACTGTCAGTGTGATTATATTGAGACACAAGATTTAGATAGTTGGATGATACCAGGATAGGCTTGAAATGGCATAGTTTGTGTGGCCAGTGCCTGAGATGATTGAGGCAGGTGAATTTGGCTATGGCATACATGTGGAGGAGCTCTGTGTTGATCATGACCATAGGAAGTACCAATATACATGAATCTAAACAGAGTTTAGAAATGATGGTGGAGAATCATCAAGGAGAGGTAGAGCATAGGCCCTTGAGTCAGGCAGGTGTATAGAAAAACTCAAGAGTGTAAGGAGTTGAGAGTGTAAGGAGTTGAGAAGGTTATTCTAGTCGAAGAGAAAGTGTAGGGTAACAATCCCTCATGTATACCCAAAGGCAATTGCAAGATCTTTGGGCCTGTTCTTACCACCAGAGAATCCACATTAGATGCTGCTTAGTAAAATAAGCTGGTGGAGTCACTGGGGACATGGCATCAGCATAATTTTACACTTCTGCAATAGGACAATGGCTCTGCACAACTCATCAAGATGGTATTCACATGGGTGCATGGTGACTGTCCTTGTACTGGTATTTCTGCACTCTGTTACAGGATACAAGAGGCATTATTTTAGTACAGAGAATATGGGGTGAAGAAGGGTAAAAAGAAATGAGAAACTTCAGGCCAGGAAGCTTAAACTGCCTCCACCTATCTCTGATATTTTCACTTTAAACATATTTTAAAAGGCAATTATTGTGTGCCCTGAAAATATATATTATTTAAGTAACACCACTTGTTTTTTCTGTATATGGTTCCTATGATCAACATTTCTTTTTTGTCCCCCAATTCACAATACAGATCAGGCAAAGGTCCTGGGTTGAGGTGAATATGGGGTGTATTTACTGTACTTCCTCTTTTTATACAGTCAGAGTAAAGAACACAGCCTGTGGTAAGAATTGGGAGGCCTTATCTTTTTGATTTTTAATGTGTGTGTGTATATATATATATATATATATATATATATATATATATATATATATATATATATATCCTTCACAAGTGCAACATTCCCATGACCAATATCACAAGTGTCCTTCCTCTTCATCTCACACTGGCCTATACTCTAGACAGGCTTTCTACTTCCCTCATTCAGTCACATTTTGTTATGATAGTTCTCAGTGTAATTATTTCTGTGACTGCACTAAACAATTCTCGTGGTGAGCTTCATGTCAGGAGCTGGACCCTCCAGTCCTCCTTTATTTTGTCTCTGATAATAATTACACAAATGTTTTTCATTTTTCTCAACACCCATAGTTGAGTGAGACCATTCTGTGTTTATTTTTCTCTCTCTGACTAATTTCACTCACCATAATAGATTCCATATACATCCATGTATAGGAAAATTTCACAACTTCATCTCTTCTGATGGCTGCATAAAATTCCATTGTGTATATGTACCCAGCGCCCAGAATACAAGAGCCACCCACTGAGTGGGAGAAACTATTTACCCAATACCCATCAGATAAGGGGTTAATATCCAAAATATACAAGGCATTGACTGAACTTTACAAGAAAAAAAAATCAAATTCCATCAAAAAAAATGGAAAGAAAAAATGAACAGACACTTTGACAAAAAAAGAAATATAAATGGCTAAAAGGTACATGAAAATATGCTCCACATCTCTAATCATCAAGGAGATGCAAATCAAAACAACTATGAGGTACCATCTCATGCCACAGAGATTGGCACACATCAGAAAGAATGAGAACAAGCAGTGCTGGTGGGGATGTGGCAAGAAAGGAACTTTTAATCACTGCTGGTGGGAATGCCGTCTGGTTCAACCTTTGTGGAAAGTGATACGGAGATTTCTCCAAAAGCTGGAAGCTGAGCTTCCATATGATCCAGCTATACTAATCCTAGGGATATATTCTAGGAACACAAATACAATACAAAATTCCCTTTCTCACACCTATATTCATTGCAGCATTGTTTACAATAGCCAGACTCTGGAAACAGCCTAGATGCCCCTCAATAGATGAATGGTTAAAGAAACTATGATCAACATTTTCCTTATAGAATATATCCACTTTGGAATCAGAAGCAAAGTGCCACATAGAAGTTGGACACTTGGTTTGATCTCTGGCACCACACTAAGTACCAACATAAATTATTCCTGAGCTCTGAATACCACTAGGTATGACCCAAAGAAAACCAGAAAAATAATTTTAAATAAGTACAATGATCCATATCAAGAAAAATAATTTTTATTTTGTAAAATATTCAGTAGTATACAATGCTGTATCATACAATGGCATTTTAAATTTTTAGTTCCTACCTTTTAATTAATATTAAACTTATATACTAGTAAAATGCTTCTTATAATATTTTAAAACATCCATCTTCATGAGTATTTTATAAAGTCCCCAGAATATGTGCTTAGAGCATAAATCTTATATATGTGAATAGATTTTGTTATTTGGTAATGCAAAATATTTTCTAAACTATTTAATAATATATATTTTCTCCAAGAATAAATTTTTTCTTAAAGTATTTATAATTTATAGTAAATATCATTAATTAATTTGAATTTTGCTCAAAGAGTTAGTTATCTTAACTTTAATTCTTTTATATAAAACATTTTATTTTCTATTTTATTTGTGCTATATTTATTTTCCAAAAAGTTATAAGAATTTACTAATAGATTTTTAAAATAAGATTTTTGGTTTCATCATTCACCAGGAAAACTTCAGTCTATTTAAAATTGTATTTTCTGAATACTACAAGGTCTCTGCTCAATTTTATATTTTTTTCTTTTTTGAATTGCCTATTTTCTTTACACTTATCACAGTACTACTGTCATCAATCAACAATTTATGGAAATATGGTTCTTGGAATTAGAGATTTAGTACATTATATCCTCAAAGTTCTATGAGTTAGTATCACTGAATGTGGAAATGTACAAATGTGGAAATGGATTCATAGCAGACCTCTCAATACAAAAACAAATTTCTTCCTACTATGACATTTTAATAGAAAAAATAATGTTTCTCAGTATAGTATCATGTAATCTGCGAACAGTGAGAGCTTGACTTCTTCCTTTCCTATCTGGATTCCCTTGATATCTTTTTCTTGCCTAATCGCTATAGCAAGTACTTCCAGTACTATGTCAAATAGGAGTGGTGAGAGGGGGAAACCTTGTCTTGTACCAGAGTTTATAGGGAAGGCTTTCAGTTTCTCTCCATTGATAATAATATCTGCCATTGACTTGTGATAGATGGCCTTGACTAGATTGAGAAAGGTTCCTTTCATTCCCATCTTGCTGAAAGTTTTTATCAAGAATGAGTTTTGAAACTTATCAAATGCTTTTTCTGCTTCTATTGATATGATCATGTGATTTTTATTTTTCTTCTTGTTTATATTGTTTATTATGTTGATGGATTTATGAAAGTTATACCATCCTTGCATTCCTGAGATGAAACCTACTTAATCATAGTGAATGATCTGCTTGATAAGGCATTGAATTCTATTTGCCAGAATTTTATTGAGGATCTTTGCATCTGTATTTATTAAGGATATTGGTCTGTAATTTTCTTTATTGACTGTATCTCTGTCTGGTTTTGGTAACAAGGTGATATTGGCTTCATAGAAGCTGTCTGGAAATGTTCCCGGTTTTTCAATTTCATGAAAGAGCCTGGCCAGAATCGGTAGTAGTTCCTCTTGAAAAGTTGAAAGAATTTATTAGTGAATCCCTCTGGTCCTGGGTTTTTCTTTTTGGGAAGACATTTGATTACCGTTTTAATTTTCTCAATAGTGATGGGGGTGTTTAGATATGCTACATCCTCCTTGTTCAAAGTGGAAGATTATGAGTTCAAAAATTTATCCATTTCTTACAGGTTCTTATGTGTCATGGCATAAAGTTTCTTGAAGTAATCTCTGATTACCCTTTGAATCTCTGCAATATCTGTAGTGATCTCTCCATTTTCATTTCTAATACAGGAATAATGTTTCTCTATTCTAGACAAAATTACAATGCTCCTCTGTGAGTCCCCCCCCCCTAAATTTAGTCCTAGAATACTCATTTGATTTACTTTTTCTCATCTGATTCTCACCCAACATTCTTGGTCTTAATATCAATATGCAATGAACTATAAAGTCAAAGTTTTTCTAATAAAGAATCTCCCTCAGGTACCTAACTTTCTCCAACCCTTTTCTCTAAATCTACTTGTTTTGTATAGCTTTTGAACTAATTTTAAAAAGTACTTTGACAATTATATAGTTTTGAATTTTCTTATTGGTCTTCTATTAATTCTTTTCCTTATAATCCCAGTGAATAATGAAGTTAATGGTGATATTCTCTAGTTCTTAAATATCAATAATGCACACCACACTTTAATCCTTGACATTTTTCTGCAACAGACCCTGTTTTCTAGAATATTTTTCTTAATTGGCAAAACTCTTTTTTTAATAATATTCTATTTATATAGTTGTTTGTTAGTTATTTAATTAGTTAATTATGAGTTAGTTTTAAAGTTCAGGTTAGTTCAGTATGGATAAAGAGGAACAAAACAAACTGAGTTACTTGTCTGCTCATAAAATTATTTCTACAGAAGGCAGCAGAAAATTTCTGAAATGCTTGTTGCATATGCCTAGAATCCTAGATGAAGACTGAATTTCTTTTTTCTACGAAGTGTCATTTTTCTCTCAGGCCTGTATCCAAGGTTCTGAGAATATAGGAAATATGAACCAGTTATTGAGTTGTGAAGAATAGACTTTGAGATCAACTTGAATCTGAGTAGTGATGGTGTTCATATGTTCATGGTTGGATTTTTCGTGCTGTCCCAAGCCAAGTGGATTAAGCAGAGAGATGGAAGACTCACTTCTGAAGGCTACCCTACATTGCTTCTCCCTTCTCACAAGTCACTGGACACTTTTGGGGAGATTGCTGAGATTCAGGGGACCTGCAACAGATTTCACAGGCTCCACAGAAAATTTACTCCTGGTGGGAGTCTCCTCTCTGACCTGCAACAAAAGAAAGATATGTAACGAAATTTATTAACTGCAATACAATATGACACTCCTAATATAGAATAATCCTATGAAAATTAAAATTTTTTATCATAATATCAAAATTAATTTTATTCTCAAAAATTTTTTTTGTTTTTTTTTTTTTGGGGGGGGGCCACATCTGGTAACGCTCAGGGATCCTGGCTTGGGGGACCATATGGAATGCCGGGAGATCCAACCGCAGTCTGTCCTAGGCTAGCGCTGGCAAGGCAGATTGATGCCTTACCGCCTTGCGCTACCACTTCTACCCCTTATTCTCCAATTTTTGAAATGTTCAGTTTACCATGCTGTGAGTGTACAAGTGTGTGTGTGTGTGTGTGTGTGTGTGTGTGTGTGTGTCTGAGTGTGCATCTGTGTGTGTGTTTTGGAACATACCTAAAAGAGCAAGACTCATGCCATCTTCTGTGAGCAGTCCCATTTTTGATTGTTGCTACCTTACATTTTAAACATTTCTTTACTTCCCCAAGATTATTGATTTCTGACATAGAGCTTAGGCTCATTAAGAAACTAAGATGATAGTTAATGCCTAAAACAAATGGTCAAGCTCAAAAGACTCAGAGCAGCCAGCATACTATGTATGATCCTTCCATTTCTTGTAATATTTTTATCAATTGATAATGAATATAAAATAAAGTATATAAAATACTAATTTCTTATTAATAAAAGAACACAAAATGATACATATATAACTTACTCTGATTCGAAGATCTTACATACATGGGTAATTCCTTATTTTTTCTTTATTCTTCAAATACAATTTTCTACCTTCTAAATCTGAGACTGAGCATCTTTATTACTTAGTATTTTCATTCTTTAAACTATTGAACCTGTTAATCATGGACGAACACAGAGACCTGCTATCACAACTCCTGTATCACACCTAGTAATACACTTAAGGCTTACTCTTCTGAATGCAGGGATCACTATGGGGTGAGGAATATAAACAGGGTTTTCAGTGAGCAAGGCAAAAGCCTTACTCCCTAAACTATTTTTTCTAGCCCTTTTGCAGGGTAAAAAGTAAGCTTTCCTATCCTGACACTACCATGTTACTAAAGGTTTCAAAAGTCAACCAGCCAAAGTCTCTTGTGGTACTTTGATAAAAGTACTCATTTTTACTTTTTTTCTCTATCAAAAATTATGAAAGGCAATTCATGACAGTGTAAATTTTCTTTTACCTATGACATAGTTACACTTTTTTTTTTAATAGTGGGACTGTTTTGTTTAAGTAGCTGGGGGAAATAGACTGTAAAGGACATAGGAAACAACATTAGAAAATAAAATCAGGACTATTCTTTCACAGACGTTCTATTGTGCTGCTGCAATAAAAAAGAAATCCAGAGAACAAAGAACTGTCATCTAGACCCTTAGCAATAAAAGGCTGTACTATCTCCATATATTCACCAACCAAGCTTTTAAGGTTTCTGTTTAGGTTTATCACTATTACAATGAAAGCCTTAATAGGATTAGCCTCAATGGACATCACTTGTGCTTAAAAACAGAAGCCCAATGTGTGTGTGTTCAGATCTTTAAATAGGTTTTAAAGTTCCAATTTCCTTTTGTAAAGGTCCCAGAGATCTCAGATTCAGAAACATATTAAAGTTGTCAATTTCCTTTTCTAGATGTTGATCAATCACTTCAATCATTTTAACAATAGTAACAGGAAGTGAAACAGAAATTCACATCACTATAAACAGAGCCCCGAAGTGCAAGTGTGTATACTGTGTGCCAGAATCAGTATAACTCATTAGGTACATAAACTCTGTAGGTACGTAAGTGTTATTGAAAGTCCTGTTTTTGAGTTAACCATCCTACCTTTGTTTTTTTTATTCTTTTATTTTTTTCATTGTGACTGAAGTTCATTACACAGAATTATTTACGGTACATATTGACAATGAATGAAGGGCATTCCCACCACCAATGTTGTCCTCCCTCCATTCCTGTTCCCAACATGTCTCCCACCTATCCCTTCTTTACTCCCCTCAATTTATGAGGCTGAATGATTCAAGTTATGCTATTCTGTTGGAGATAAAAAGTTTAAGGAAAAGAGAAGAAAAAATTTGGTATCAACTATTAAAAAAAGAAAAAAAAATCACCGAATAATATCCACAAAAGTAAAAAAGAAAGAAAAAAGTGGAAAGAAAAGAGAAGGAAAATAATATCAAAAAAAAAAAAATAAACAGAAAAAGTGCTGCAGTGGCAGGGTTTGATGTTACCCTACTTTTTTTTTTTTTGTATTGGCACAGTAAGTATTGGGGAAGGAAGGAAATTTCCATGGCCTGAGAGATTCAGGGTTTCTCCACTCTTGAAGTATATTGTCATGGGAACAACCACTGGCTCCATACCTTCTCATTGCCATATCCCAGGGTTGTTTTTTTTTTGTTTTTTTTTTTTTTTGTTTTTTTTTTTTGTGGTGTCAGGAACCTTTCTTCTCGGTTGTGAATGAGAAAATAAGGCCACTGTAGCAAGCAATCTTGGTATTTGCGCAGGTCCTAGGTCAAGGCCTACGATAGAGTCTTTAAGGTTCTAGAGGTACTGTTCCAACATTGTTGGTGTGTTCAGTTTTCTGTATCATGTGCTCCATGTTTTTGCTCGTTCCCTAAGCCAAAGTCTAGGAAATTATGGTTCCAAAGGTTCTGCTCAGTCTCTGTTGTCAGAATTGGGCCTCTGTACTAAGAAATCTTGATTTTTGTTAGAGACCTGGGCTATAGCCTAGGGTAGGGTTTTCCTTAATGGTTTCAAGGTACGTTCTGCCCAGTCACGGTTGTCAAAGTCAGTTTTCCATAGTTAGCGCTCTTATTTTTCATAGTTCAAAGGACGATACATCTTCTGATTTCCACTTAGTGTTAGGTGATGTGATAGGACCTCCTGGTCTTAGGTAAAGTTGTCATTTCCTCGCTGTCCTCATTGTCATATTAACACTGGCACAAGTATATCTCCCAATGGAGCTTAGTTCCTGGTGTTGTTTCAGGCCCGGCAGTGGTCCTCAAACTATGGCCAGCGGGCCACATATTGTATTTGTATCTGTTTTGTTTCTTCATTGCAAAATAAGATATATGCAGTGTGCATAAGAATTCGTTCATAAGTTTTGTTTTTACTATAGTCAGACCCTCCAATGGTCTGAGGGACAGTGAACTAGCCCCTGTTTAAAAAGTTTGGGGACCCCTGTCAGGGGGTTGTTTCAGTTCTACGTCTGGGATCTGGGATTTGAGAATGAACTAACACTGTCCAATCTCGTGGAGACTGAGTTGTATCCACATGACATATGTCCAGGAACCATCCTACCTTTGTAAACATTTCTTTAATTTCCAAAGATCATAGAATTAGCCTCAGAGTTTAGGCTTACTTGGAGACTAAGATGATAGAGCAATGCCTAAGGCAAATAGCCAAACCCAAAAGACTTAGATAAGCCAGACCACTCTTTAGGATCTTTGTATCCTTTGTAATATACTTATCAATTAAATAATGATGTAAAGAGCCTTAAAAATACTTTTAACAAGATTCAGATTTTCTATAAAAAATTCCTACAAAAAGAGCCATATTAATTTAGTCCTATGCAAAGTTCCTGTACATTCATACTTTATTGTTTTTCTCATATACTTTTAAATACACTTGTCTACTTTCCTTGTCTGAGAATATTACTCAATATTTCCATTTTGAAAACATTAAGAAATCTGGGAATCATGAAGCAACTCAGAGATCTTCTAGCGCCATTCCTCCTTCAATATGTTATTCATTTTATATATACATTTATTGTATGTAATAGGGCAACATTTTAGCAATTGAGAAAGTTAAAAAGAATATAAAGAATATTAAATGAATATAAATGTTAGAAGTAAATGTTTAAAGTTCTTAATATAATAATGGTATCCATTTATTATTTTACATAATGAAATTATTAACTGCATATTTAAATATACTTTAAGTAAAACTATGTGTCCTGGTAAATAGAAAGACAAAATCTTATATATTTATAAAACTTGACATCTTGGTGTTGCTCAACTATGAATGCTTACCCTTCCTACTTACGATAGTAAAGTTTTTTCTTAAAAAATTGCAGGTCTAATCATAACTATATGATATGAGGAAACAAAGACACAGATAGGAGAGTTATTGAGGAAAAAAATGGCAATTGTGATGCTGTTCCAGCTATGGAGATTCCTTTAACTAGGACTACTAAAGACTAAAGAAAAATACCTAAGCTGAAAATGGAAGAGAGGTGGATGAAGAGTCAGAAGTAAGGATGAATTTGATTAACTGGGGAGTTTGTTTGAGAGATACATGTGATGGTGCTCAGATATTACTCCGTTTCCGTGCTCAGAAATCACTCCTGGTAGAATCAGGGATACTGGGGGTCCAAGCCAGGTAAGCCACCTGCACGAAAAAGGCACTACCAGTTGTGCTATTGCTCTGGCCCCCAATCAACTGGTATCTTTATTGGAAGGTGCACTCTTGGGCAAGATCCGACACTCTCTACTGAGGCTACCAGAGTTGAACTCACCAATACTAGGCTTTTATAGGTTATACGTAACAGGAAAAACACAAGAGGTATATACAGAACATCCTTAGTCAGCTTAAAAAAGCTACCCTCTCTCCTAGAAGAAGGTCGGGCAGATTTTAGTGGCAGTGACTTATGGTGGGAGTTACATCCCTGTTATATCCTGTAGTTGGTTCTTGTGATTTATGGTATGTGCTGATATTCTATGACTTTAAGTCTAACAGGCTTTTTGGTGGGGATGGGGACTGCCTGATTTCTCCTCAGCAAAAACTGAAAATATGTGGTGTTTAGCATGCTAATCCTTCATGGTGTACAACAGAAGCCAGGAAAGAACCCAGCTCATTGTAAGACCTTGGTCCTTCTGATATGAGTTGACAGGAACTAAATGGAAACTAATAGAAACAAAGATGATTATTGTTCTGTACCATCCTGTTCATCAGCTTATTATTTCTAGGATAAAATATTCTAAATTAAACCCTAATTATTTATATCAATTAAAATAAAGCATAATCTAGATAAAAATAAATAATTAAATACATGAATATCAGTTAAAATTTAAAAACAACATGATTATAAGCTAAAATAAAAGCAAATTCAAACAAATTTAGAATTGCAAACACAAAAATTTCATATCTATGGGTAAAGTGTGAAGGGATAGAATCATAGAAATAAAAAAGAATTTGATCAAAAATTTGATCAAAGAACAAATGAAAAACAATGAATAAAAATGTAAGTCACACTAGCTGTATGAATAAAAATAGAGTATAGCTGATTTTAATGATAGAATTAAAATACCAAAAAGAGAAAATGAATGAAAACTCAGGAATCAACATAGAAAACACATATGTGGGATGGAGGAATAACAAAGTGGTAGGCATTTGCATTGCACAAGACAGACCCAGAACAGATCTCAGTTTGTTTTCTGGCTTCCCATATTGTCCCCCAAGCCAGAAGTGATTTCTGACTGCATAGCAAGAGTAACCCCTGTGCATCATTGGGTGTGACACAAAAGAAAAGAAAAGAAATCACATATGATCAGTTACTGTATTTTCTAACTAGAATCTCAGAAGCAAAGAACAAAAAGAATATAGTAGAGATGATATCTGTATTTCAAGAATAATATATAATCTTGAAACTTTTCATTAATGAAAAAAATGTATTTGGGACCAGATATATGAATACAGAGGTTGTATACATGTTTTCTTGCAGGAGCTTCCTTCAGGCTCATTCTCCAGGACTTCCTAGTTTCTTTAGCACCAGGAAATCACTCCCAAGTGCAGATCATAGGGTGGCCTAACACCCCCACTCTCAGAAATAGGAGTAAAGAAAAATATATGTCATCATATAAAGAAGACAACAAATAGGATAAATTTTATGACCTGAAAAAGGAGGGAAGAAGAAAGAGAGGGAGATTAAAAATAGTAAGAGAGAAACAACCACAAGAAATATTGTAAACACTAAAAAGAAACAAGACAGAAATATTTTTTTACCAAGAAAGATAATCAGTACAATATTATTGGCCTAACATAATCAATGAAAGCACAATTTTAGAAGTAATAAATATTTGAAATGGTAAGGAGGAAAAGTACTGTGAAATTAAATTTATAATTATAAATTATATATTTTATATATAAATTATATTTATATAAATTATAATTAAATTTATAATTCCAAAAGTAGAACAAAATGAAGCTCATTTCTTTAGGATAAGCACACATTTACAATCGACAAATTTTCACTATGACAAAATATGAGACTTAAAGTCTGAAAAAATTAATATACCAAAACTTTAGCTGAATTTTTAAAAATTAATATATCATATTAAACATATCTATAAATAAATTTATTTATTGCATTCAATGAAATACAATTTGAATATTTACTTTGCACAGGGTTGTGCACAGAAATTTTAAACAAAATATTTTCCTAAACTTACATTCTAGTGAGGAGAGGTAGAAAAACACTACTAGGCATAGTAAATTTCTAGCATATTGATATTTTGGTGGGGAAAATAACTGGTAGTGCTCAGGGCTTATTTATCTCTTTCTGCTCAAGGATCTCTATTGGTGGGCTCAGGAGATCATATGATCTGGCAGAGACAGAACCAGTTCTGCTGTGTGTAAATCAAGTGCCTATTTGCTGTACTCTCTGATAACTAGCATGCAGATGTTTTGGAATAGCAAAGATTCATTTAAAACCATATCAACATCATAAAATGAGAATGTTTGTAAAATATTGTTCCTCTGTAATATGAATGTCAAAATGTGAATCTAGGAGACTTAGTTTCAAGTTATTGCATTTTTTGAAAGTGAGAGTAACATGCAATACATTTAGGAACTTGATTAATAATACCTAATATTATATATAATCAAATCTAACTGCAAATAAATTAATATTTAGTGTAAAGTTTCAGTCAATCAACAACAACAAAGAAATTGCAGCCATAAGAACATAAAAAATGATAGAATCTATAGATGAGATTCAGGTAAAATTATTACTTATTCTTAGTAATAAGCAAATGAAGCAAAATGCATACACATCTAGGAATAATTAGGTACAAAAATAATGGATTCAAGCTATGGACAATAATTTTAAATGACAGGAAGAGGAAAGAATAGAAAAAAACAGCTATTTTTTTATCCTGATGTTAAAAAATGATGATGTTGAGGCCAGAGTGGTGGCACTAGAGGTAAGGCATCTGCCTTGCAAGTGCTAGCCTTGATGGACTGCGGTTCCATCCCCCAGTTTCCCATATGGTCCCCCCAAGCCACGAGCGATTTCTGAACACATAGCCAGGAGTAACCCCTGAACATCAACGGGTGTGGCCCCCCCCAAAAAAATGATGATGTTTAGTCAATGAAGTAATCAATGAGAAGAGCTGCTAGTTATTATCTTTGTTTAAGGTATTACACTTCCTCTGTTAATATTTTTACATAAAATATAAATGTTCCATGTGTATATAAGGAACTCAAAAAGCATGAATGATTTTGTGATTTTTTTTGGTTCAGTATCAAAATTATATAAATTCTACTTTATACTTTAATGATCACAATTTTTCTAATTTCTTTTCACATCTTTTTCTCATCATTTTACCTTTCTCTACTGAATACCTCTCCTTAATTTCACTGAACAAACCTATCGTTGCATGGGGTAGTGCCTGTTATAAAGAAATAATTATTGTGCTTGTCCAATTTTGTGAAAAGGCAAAATGTAGAAGAATAGCATGGCGGTAGTGTGTTTGCCTTGCATACTGCTGATCCGGGATAGATGGGGTTTGATTCCTGGCATCCAATATGGTCTCCTGAGCCTGCCAGGACTGATTTCTGAGAGCAGAGCCAGGAATAATCCCTGACCACCACCAGATGTGGCCTAAAAAACAAAATAATAAATAAATAAATAAATAAATAAATTTATTTTAGCTTTTTCTCTTCAAACTATAAGAAAATACATATTATGCTCACACTTCTAGTAGATTAAGAAAGTCCATACTTAAGTAATATTTTAAATTGTTCAGAATTTATTATTGATTCTGTAATTTCATCATATTTAGTTAATCTCAAAGTTATTATTCTTCATTCTCCAAATTTATCTTTAAAATAGAAAAGAATCATTGCTAATCTAGTTGATATATTTAATAACATTGTAAAAACATTAGAATTTATAGAAGCATTAATTCATAAAACATTGTTTGAAACTTACTCAAATATTATTATTTTAATGTTTTATTAACTATATTGAAAAGTGACACATGAAAAGTGAGACATATCCAATATGTGTCTTGTAAGCTTTATACAAGATTAGATATTATGTCCTGAGGGAAATTGAGGAAAACTGAGAAGTGAAAAACAGCTGAAAAGGACAGACTAGCAGCAGAGAGAAATACAAGGCGGTAAAGATTTATGGTCACAAGACAAGGTGAAAACAAGGTCGAGAAAATTTAAGTGTATAGAGGCACCAAAATCACTAGAGTGTAGAAACTGAAACAAAAGAGTTTAGTGTAAAATCCTTTGTTTTTCAAAGCTACATCAGCCTTAACTGCAATTTTGCTTGTGTAAACTTGCTTGCTTCTGCTTTTGAAGACATAATAAAGGAAAGGTCCCTTAGATTAGGACCACGAGTTTCCAGGTCTATTCAGTCTTGGTCTGCCCCAAAACCCACCTTGGCTGCAATCTCGATTCTTTGACTTTCACTAACAATGTGACTATGAAGACAGACAACTATCATTACCTAGTTTTTGCCACTTGCAATACGCCTACTTCATTTTTCACTTCCTTTGACATTATTCAAGAAAGAGGTGCAAAAGAATAATTTTCCTTATAACCAATGGTCTCCCCAAAGGACAAAGGAACAACTAGCAAAATTCAGAGCAATTTTTTCAACTATTATGCTTTGGTATAAGGTATAAATTATTAGAGCACTACACTATTTCCTAATACAAAACTGGTCATTTCTGGTTTTTGTGCCTAAGAGTAAATTAACTGGAAATAGATTTTTTCATTCTATTATTAGAGAGAAATCATATTATAAAAAGATTCTATGGGGAGAAAGTACATACATTAAACCTAAAGGTTTAATCACATGAAAGGTCTCAGAGTTGTCATATTGAGGAAAAGAAAAGGTTTTGGAATATAAACTTTGACTTCCTAACTTGTCATGATGTAGTGAGTCAACCAAAAACCATGTGGATATGTACTTGGTGATGGAGATGATAAATCCTGTGATAAGAACTTTAACTAGCAGAAAAAGAAATTAAACTTTGAAGCCGTTGGATTTCCAGAAGCAGAAATTGATAACTGCTAAAGCCCCAAAGCTGAAACTGTTAGAAAGTTGAGTCTTAACTACAGATGAATTTGCCCAGGGAATATTGTGTGGATTATATTTCTTCTTTTTTGTGCTCAAATCCCTTTTCTTCCCCAAATCCACTTTCTATTAATAAAACTTAATGAAATTTTAATAGAAATACAATTGTACTTTTCATGAAGTTATCTAAATGTCATTTTATGCCAGAATAGAATTGAGTAATGTGTTATGTCCAGAACTAAAGAAAAAAATCAGAACAGAAGAAAGATCTCTATGAACTGAATGGAGATCTCTGTTTCATTATCAGTATTTTGATACTTTGCCTTAATATTTTATTCTGCTTCGAACTACTCTATTAAACCCTCCTTGAGGCCCTTAGGGAAATCGATGTCATTCACTTTTTTTTCCCGAATTTTTAATAATTATCATCATAATAGACTTTTAGAAACCCTATACTTGACTGCAAAGTATATTAGGGCCAAAAAAAAAAAGTCTAATACATTTTTTCTTCCAGAAACCAAAACATTTCTAGAACACAAAAATATTTGTTAACTCATTCTAGTTATTATGTTGGTCACTTCTATGTTATTTTTAACATTTAAAATACAATTTAAAATGTCTAATTAAATAGGATATACCTGATTTAGCTATATAACTTTAATATTCTTTCTAATTTGGTTCTTGTTTTCCATTATTATAAAAATTGTTACTTTAATTTTTATATTATACAAGAGAAAATATTTACTTAGCATTGAATTCTTACTAGATAAGTAAAGAACATAAAATCTGTAAATATGAGCATATTTGATCAAATAACAAAATATATTCTCCAATTATTCATTTAGTTATAATTATTTGAAGGGTAATTTTGTGAGAAGAGAAAGGATGACGTGAAGTTAAAGATAGAAGTTAAAGTATGCTTGATTGTGAATCTGCAAACTATAGGAAACAACATGCAAAGCAGTAAAGTCCTAATTTGGGGGCCAAACTATAATACACAGTAGTCTCAGACCTGGATTTGATCACTGGGATGCCATATGGTTCGCATATGAGCACCCGAGAACAGAGCATTATTTGGTTTGGCTCCCAAATGAGTAAAAAAAGAAAGAGTGGTGCCCTAACTGCACAAATAATTGAAACTACTTGTCTTCTGCTCCTAGAACTTTTATACCTCTATCACTGCTTTTCATGTCCATATTGTGAGCTCTGTTTCAGGAACATGGTTCTACTTTTTCTGTTTTTGTTTTTCGGGCCACACCTGGCTCAGAGGTCACTTCTAGCTGTGAATTTCTCCTGACATGCTACACGAACCATATTTTTTAAGTAAATGCTTTACTGTCTGGGCTATCGTTCTGGCCCTGGTTCTGTTTCTGAGATCTTTAATTAAAATAAAAAATTAATTAAAAATAAAATATATATAAAATAAATCATAAGTTCTTAAATAATTAGCCTCAACCCCTTTCTTTATTAGACTTCACCTGGGGAAACATTTTCTAGTTGAGCATGAATCTTTTCTGATCTTCGCATGTGCATTTTGACACAAATGCCATCCTGACTCACCACAGTTAGAGCTGGAAACCACCACACCCAGAAAAGCTCGTGGAAAGCAAGTCAACGGATGTGAGCTGACCCCACCCACTCAGTGCTAGTGGGGAAGTAGGAAGATAAAAACTCCTATTCACTGAAGGTGGAAATTCTGTCTAGTCTAGCCGTTTTGGAAAGCAATATGGATATTCTTCAAAAAACTGGAAGTTGAGCTCCCATATTATTCAGCAATTCCTCTCTTAGAGATATACCCTAAGGAAAGAAAAACACAATATAAAAATGCCCTTTGCATGCTTCTATTCATTGCAGCTCTATTTATAATAGCCAGAATCTGGAAACAACTCAGAGGCCTGACAACAGATGAGTGGCAAAAGAAAATATGGTACATAAACACAATGAAATACTATGCAGCTGTCAATAAATGAAGTCATGAAATTTTTCTATACATGATGAATATGAAAACTATTATGCTGAATGAAATAGTCAAATGAGAAGAGAATTAGACACAGAATAGCTTCACTCATCTGTAAGAGTTAAAAAAAAATAACAGACAGTATTTAATAATACCCAGGGACAATAGAGATGAGGGCTGAAAGCCCTCAAAACGAAGCTTACCACATAGAGTTGTAAGTGCAGTTAGAGAAATAACTACACTAACAACTATCATGACAATGGTAATGAGTGAGAGAAATAGAAAGCCTATCTCAAAGACTTGCAGGGGTGGGGGAGGAAAGAGATAAAGGTCACTGGTGGCAGGAAGGTTGCACTGGTGAAGAGAGGTATATCTTTCATGACTGAAAACAAATTATAAACATGCTTGTAACCATGATGCTTAAATAAATTTAAAAAAATTTAAAAATTAAAAATTAAAATAAGTAAAAACATCAAAGAAAACAGATGTATGCTTTATAATATTTGTATCTGTAATTTATCTTATATGTGTATACATTTTATATATGTATGTATATACAATTATAAAACTTTAAACTAATGCAAAATTTGGAAAAAATTACCATTTATCCATCTTTCTCTTTGTTTTAGCCATTTAAATTATAGCTATGGATAGAATGATATAAATTATAAATTATATATTAATTATAAATGGATAAAATTACAGATATTTTTGCATTTAACAACTAATAATTTATAATTTTTTGAAATCCTCTAATATTTACAGTAGTTATTGTTTTAGAAGTTTAAAAAATTAGTGATTATATTTCTGCAAAAAGAACAAAGATATTTTGAGACATATTACTAAATTATTTACCAAGATAATGTAGTGATTTGATTTTGTCTTTTAAGTACTATGTCCAAAAATGTGAAGTGTCACTATTCCCTTAGATACTATTTCTTCAGTTTTCTGTATATATTTTTTCTTTTCCACATCCAACTGTGCTCAGGAGTTACTTCTAACTATCTCTGCACTCAGAAATCACTCCTTGCAAACTTGGGAGTCTATATGAGAAGCCAGGGATTGAACCCAGGTCTGCCACATGCAAGACAAACACCCTATCTGCTGTGCTATTGCTCTGGCCCCATTTTCTTATTTCCTATTTTTATTATAAATTTTGTGAGATTACACTTTATTAGAACAAATAAATATTTTTTTTATTGGGGACTTAGGAGCCATATGAAGCTTTTCTTTAGATATGCAGTTGGTAGAGAACAGTTTGAACTAAAAATTCAAAGTTCTTCAGAAGTATGTTATTTATTTGTTAAAAGTTTGTCAATAACTTAGTTATATGCTAATTCAGGAGAAAATATTAAGAGTATAAAATATAAAACTTCATTTTAGTATACATCATGTAGTCCTCCTGTAGAAAAATTAGAATGAGAAAGTATTTAAATGTAAAGACTAAGTCCAGTGAGAATGCTATTTATACATATTAATTAATTGAACTTTGGGAGGGGCTTTGAGAATTTTTCATCTTTAGTTGTGATTAATATCTGTTCTCAATGACAATATACTTTAAAGAAGAAGGAAAATTTTGGAGAACCAAAAAAAAATTTCTGAAAATATGTAGAAAGATAAGAAAAATTAAAGCTGAAAGTCATGAAAATAGGGAGTTAAAGGAAGTCTTGAATAATTTTGTTGTTCCATTTCTCTTAAAGTCAACTGCCATAACTCTTAGAGAATGTTGTATTCATACAAATGAAAGATTTTGAAATAAGTTATAAAGGACATAAAATTGGGAGAATGTCTGAAAATTATCAGGTAAGCAGAAATAAATTCTATTTTTATACCATGCAAGACCTTGATTAAAATCTGAAATCAAATGGACAGAAGTTTAAGTATAATCAGTTCTAGTATCTAATTAAATATGTATAATAGGGGCCAGTGAGGTGGCGCTAGAGGTAAGGTGTCTGCCTTGCAAGCGCTAGCCAAGGAAGGACCGCGGTTTGATCCCCTGGAGTCCCATATGGTCCCCCCAAGCCAGGGGCAATTTCTGATCCTTAGCTAGAAGTTACCCCTGAGCATCTAATGGGTTCCCTCCCCCCAAAAAAAAAACAAAAAATGAAAAACAAAACAAAAAATATGTATGATAGTTTATGTCTTTACAAATGAATATAACTCAAATTCTCTAGAAGTTCACTTCTCCTACAGACAATAGATGATAAGAAAAAAGTAAGAAATGTGTGAAAAAAAAAGTAATACTACTTAAAAGGATAAGTTTTTTTTTTTTTTTTTTGCAGAAGTTCTCAATAGAGAATTAGGGATATATTTAAACAAATAATTCATATATCTATTTCTTTGTAGAATGTTAATTGTGAAGAACCAAACATGAACAACAACAGAACTAATTACAAAACAAACTCTATCAATCATATGATCATATTTTTCTGTATACTAGAAGAATTCAATTCATGTAATCTGATAAACTTCACTTTAATGTTTAATTACCAAATTTAATTAAAACAAAGTATTGACAGAGAATGGTCCTCATTCTAGTGCTCCAAAAGCTATTATTATAAGCTTTAAATAAATTGTAATTAGTCATAGAGAAAAGACTCTCAAAACTAATTTGACTAGTTTTAAAATTTTTCAAGATTGTCATGACATTGTACATACATTTTTCATAAAAATTATTTTAGTAACTTATCATGTTTTAGCATTATTAATATCAAAAATTAAAGTCTTATAGTAAATTGTATATTTTAATTATGTATTTAAATATAGATGTTCCTAGTTTTTAATTTTGACTTTAAAATCAGAGACCAATAAAATGCCTACCACAGTGTTAGATATAGTCAGCATTAAAAATGTGAGGCTAGGGCCGTTAAGGTGGTGCTAGAGTTAAGGTGTCTGCCTTGCAAGCGCTAGCCAAGGAAGGACCATGGATCGATCCCCAGGCGTCCCATATGGTCCCCCCAAGCCAGGGGCAATTTCTGAGCACTTAGCCAGGAGAAATCTCTGAGCATCAAATGGGTGTGGCCCAAAAAACCAAAACCAAAAAAAAAAAGTGAGGCTAAACATATCTATTTAACATTTAATGATAAGTACAATAATAATCCTTATAACAATAATAATGATGATGGTGTTTTTTTACTCACAAATTCTATTATAGATTTTGAAGTAGAGCAACACATTAATTAATGTATGTAAAATCATACTTTATCAAGAATTATAAATTTCTATTACATTTTTGGAAGCATTTTTAATAGCATAGTTTATGCTACAGCCACACTGTTGTTATGGTTCTTATGTGGTCATTTGTTTTCGAAATGTCAAGTATTTTAAATCTATTACAGTCTGAATTCTAGGTTGTTTATTCCTACACTACCATTTTCAATTGAAATTGAAAATAAGCCATTTTCAAACTACTTCTAATGATCCAAACAACTAGAATTCTGCATTAATAAAACATAAGATGCTAAAGTATAATTTATGGTGTTTTATAATGTATTTGTAGTATTTTAGGCAATACATTTTTTTAATAAAAGACATTGTTTGGGATTAGACGGAGTCATAAAATGGGTAAGGTGCTTGCCTTGCACACAGCTAAACCAGATTAGATTCCCAGTAACCTATATGAACCCTCTAATTTACCAGAATTGATTTTGATTGCAAAAGCAGGAGAAACTCTTGAGCATTGCCTGGTTGGCCCAAAAACAAGAAACAAAATTAAAATGAAATGAAATGAGATAAAATAAAATAAGTAATAAAAATTGAAAAAGAGATCAAGTTCATGTTATTAGAACTCCTTAAACAAGTAGCCTTGATGTACAAAGCTGAATGTTGAATTAAACATATCTATTTTGTATATAGAAGGACTCAGGAGAGTCATTTGAGTCACATATTCTGTGTTCCTTGAAACAGGAACATTATCCAGGAGATGCATTTTTAAAAAAATAACACTTTCTGTACTCTAGTTATGTTTTTAGAGACAATGAAGTCCATGGTGGTCTTGTGCAAGGGCATCTAGAATAAAATAAGTTTAGTATCAATCTCAGAAATGCTGTGCTGATGAGATATTAAAACTAAATTGAAAAGTAGAGATATTAATATTTGCGCTCTTATTTTTAAGATGAAACTTTAAGAGAAAAATGTGTATGTGTGTTTTGCAATGTTTGAGCAATTTTTCTTGAGGTATTGAAGTTTTAGTTTCCCCTAGCTAGGGAAGATTAATGCCAAAATTTAGAATGAGTAAAATAATCTTTATTTGTAGATTTAAATTAAATAATTTAAGGTAAAATGACAGACTTTTTATTGGTAAGGGTAAACTAGATTGAAGAAAGGCTTAGCTTGTTGTGTGTGTAACAATCTTAAGAGCAGTCATGGATTTCAAGTTAAAATAACCAAGTAACATGGTAATGAGACTGTAAGGGGAAACTATACCATGAATTTGATATTATATCTATTACAAGTGAACATTAGACAGCCATTAGTACTGTAAACATGTGTACTCATGCAATCAATCTATGGTTTACAGTTAAAAAGTAGGCCCAGGTGAGATGGGACATAAAATAAAGAAGGGCGAGAAAGAGAAAGAAAAAATGATTAAAGCCAGGAAATGTTTTCCATTTTCTGGTTCAATCCTGTGTGGTGAGGGTAGACTTGACATTATTGGGGAAAGGCTACCTTGAATAGATTGTATATAGAGCATTCTAGAAAATATGTGATATGGTAATGAGCACTGTATAGGGAGTGGGTCATGCACATCACGATTTCTTTCCTAGAGGCACAAATATGAGCATTATAGTATCATGGTATACTAAGAAGAGATGTCCCGCGTGGTTTGAGAGAAAAGTCTGGATGAGGGAAAATGTCTTTCATAAGGCCTGTGAAAGTCCAGGGTCTGGGGTCCTGGCAACAGATCTCCCAGCCCAGCAGAGGCACGCAGCTCCCAGATGGCAATGGATTCAAGTGGTAGTGACACTGGGAGCTTGGTGGGAGGTGGAGGAAAACTTTTACAGCAGTTTTGCCAGCTATATTTTTCTTCTTTGTTTCCCCTTTCTCTTCAAGTGTTCTGTCCCATATCACCTGGAAAAACTTATCAAATGTAACCCACGAATCTATTTGGCTACCAATATAGGCACATTAGTGTCTGTGTTATTGTCAGTGAAATTTTCTTCAATAATAGATATAATGTTTATGTAGTATAGTGTCATCCCCACTTTCATAGATAACCCTTAATACCCCCTTTTTATTAACTCCTTACAAACCCTCTTTGAGTCCTTTATGTTATTCCTCTATATTTAATCTATTTTTTTAAATATGATTTTTAATTTTGAGCATATTTTGACCATAGCTTTCACAGTAATATTTTAGGTACATATTGACATTGCATCAGGGGAATTCCCACCACCAAAGTTGTCCTCCCTCTACCCCTGTTCCCAGCATGTATCCCATATTCCCCTTCCTTACCCCCCTGGGTTGCTAGTCTATTTTTACTCAGTCTTTAACTCCTCACAAAGCAGAACATTCTCCCAGCCCAGCCAGATGTCAACCAGCTCCCAAAGTGAAAAAAACAGCTCTCAGCATGAGAAGTAGCAGTCTGATTTGCTGATTTTCTCTTGGTGACCTTTCTGCTTTCACCTCCCTGTACCGTGGACTTTTGCTTGCTATCAGATTTAGTTCCAGAGAAATCCCCCACTTGAGGACATTTCCTGTTATGAGACTGTTGGGAGCTATCCTCTCCAGACTCCACAAAAAAAAAAAAAAAAAAAAAAAAGCCCACAGCTTGAAGCTGCACCCAGTATCTTACCCCTTCCTTGTCTATTTCAAAAGATTTAAAGAGGACATATAAATTTCCTTTGAATATTTCTTTTAGATACACCCCTTTAACAGGCATAACCGTTACTGAATATCTTCTCATGTAGTGGCAATTTCATTTATCCTTGAGTTCCATTCAATATACTAGTAGTATACTAGTATACTATATACTACACTATATATATACTAGTATACTATATGTACTAGTATACTATAGTATACTAGTAGACAAATCTCTGTTCAGAGTTTATGTAAACAAAATGCTCTGGGGACTGTTGTTCTTGACTCCTTGGCCCCCCATGTGCACTACTACCTCCCTGTGACACTGTTCCTTTTCAAATAGGCGCATCAAAATGGGAAAAATGAACAGTTTTAAACAAGTTCTTATCTAATTGAGATGGAAACAAAAAAAAATTTATACTGCAGTGGAACATTACACCCTAGACACTTGGCATAATAACTTGGCTTAGACTCCAGTTGATTCGACATTGACTATTCATCCTTGAACCAAGGATACTACCTACAGAAACAAATATGGTTTCCCACACCAACACCAGGAACATAAATTCTACCAAGGATGGCTCGACTATAGCCATGGCACTGACTTACTCCAAAGACAGTTCTTATATCACCCTGACAACTGGGCAACAGCAATAATTGCTTTTAGAGCAGGATTCTCTGCAGTGTTAACTGATGGAAAGATGGAACCAGAAGACACTACACACCACCTGGTCTTCGACACAGGAACTGTACAGAAACCAGGACCTATAACGACAGAAACCTGACAGCAACAACTGTGAGACTGAGGGGCTGATCATCAAGAATGACTAAGTGGGTTGGACAACCAAGTATGCCTAGAGTCGCGAATTGGTCTAATGCAAAGTGCATCTGGGGTAACATCTCCCTGTTTTTTAGGTCAAAGGTGTTTATTTCCAATTTCTTCTATATTTTTCTGTGCCTACGTAAATGATAATTGCCTGACACACATTTTTTTCTTTAGTATATTTCTATTTCTGGAGAAAAAAATGAGAGCATACTAAAAAATTGAAATAGAAAATTGAATGTCATTTAAAACTATAACAAATAATGATAAGTAACCAAATCAAAGTCATAATGGATGGAATTTTAAATTAGACCTCCCAATGCATTACTTACATACAAATCTCGAATATAATATCTTGAATATCATCAATATCTTGAATATCATCAGCTTCACAAATGATTAATCATATTTGCCTCTTTTTAAATAGCTTAAGATTCAAAGCGTTTTCAGGCATTACATAGCATGAATGTAAATTTTCACAACTGTCCAGGTTTATTTTCTGAAATAGTTGACATGACATAGTGAAGAGAGGGAAATTCCAAATGAACTTCAACAATTTTGTTCACTTGAGGAAATCAACAGTGAAAGACAGATAAACAGGAGAGCAAAATTTTTTATATGACATATAAAAGAAGGATAAAGTATGGAAAGGGAAAGAGGTTAGCATATCTGAGAATAATTGTATTCAATATTGTGCTAAGTAATAAATATTGTCCACAGAAAAAAAAATGGTCTCAAACTAGAAAACCTTGCAAAAGAATGAAGTCATCATTCAATTGTATTGTTTAGCTTTCATTATACTTTTCACTATTTAAAGTGAAGATACCTGTAATTTACAGAACCTTGAGCTAAGTTTCTAAAAAAAAAAAAATCTAAGATTAAATTAGTCTTAGTTTAAAATATATTTTCGTCTCTTCTTTAGATCTCTAACTCTCAAAGTGGTAATATACTTTCAAAAATTGCTATGATATTAT